>NC_079226.1:22300938-22508438 GCF_029633865.1 Lampris incognitus
AGTTTCTGAGGGATTGCGCAATCCGAGGTGAGGCTCCAGTCCTCGCTGCCTCAACTCGCGTATCTCCCCTCTAATTGAACAGGAAATATGCAAATTCAGCGATTTTGATAATAAAAATGATTTAAATTATTGGAATTGTACATAAATTACATTTATAGCACAGATCAGTAGACAAATATTAATATTTATTTTATTTGATCATCATTTGTTTTTTCTTTTCATGATGAAAGGTGAGGCTCTGCCTCACCTGCCTCCCCTGACCGCACGTCCCTGGAACATAATAGTTCTCTCTTCCAAGACAGACAGACGTGCAATGGATGTTGTGTGTACAGAATAAAACACAATTTACAGAATGCAACATTGCCAGAGGGTAACAGAATGATAAAAACATTATAAGATATACAAAGAATATGATGAGGAGGACGCCAAGCAATGTCCAGGTGCCACCAGAACAGCCTTTGACCTCAGCCACGTGACCACCATCACTGCGTAGACCTGAGAGGAAGACAGTAAAAAGGAGATGGGGTCTCCAGGGAATCTGGTGGTTAGAGTTGGCTCAAGGTAAAGTTGTGTGTCCCGATTAAAGAACATGGAAACTGACTTTCCTAGTTATGCTGATTTAGGCTGTGGTCTGTAACAGTGATACAAACAAGGGAACGCTATCAGTATAACAAACAATACAATTCAGTACATACTCGTATGCAGATAAGGACTGTAATTATTAATTACATTTATCAACGACAAATTCACCACTAGCATTGCCCCCCACGAGGCTTATAAACTAGAGAAATTACCGGCAAAGATATATGTCCAGTTACCAAATAATCGCGCCAATATCTGGTTTGCAGTTATAAATATCAGTACGTACCTTTGAGCATTTACGCACAGCAATAAACAGGGGTTGTATAGGAGGATAGTGAAAACAGGAGGGGAAAAATATTGCCGTCTTAACATCAACCACACATATGAAAACTGAACTAGACTTCACGTCACTGGATTGTAACACGGCAGCCTGTGTGTTCAGGGGCAGTCTGTAAATAACAGCTCCGGTGAGTTCACTTAGATGGGATGGAGTAAATTGCTATCATAACGAAGCAAACTAAACCTATAAGGCAGTGGACGGAGGCAAACTTATTACACAACTATGTAGGCTTTCTAACACAGCCGCCCCCAGTGTCTGCATGGACAGTCGAATTGAAGGTAGAAAGGTAGAAAGGCTACGTAGGTAGGTGGATCCCCGGCTTCGTCGTCTTTGAGCATAAGGAGCTGGATCAAGCGAGCTATTGGTCAGATGTAGGTTTGATCTCTGACCTGAATGGCAGCAATCCGGATGCATCCGTCTACTCCAGGATAAGTACATGTTACCCTACCAGCTAGCCAGAGAGCCCGCAGGAGCTGAGGATCAACGATGAGCACCACTTGGTTCACACTAAGGTATTTCCGATCCGTCCGCCACTTCTGTCTCTCTTGCAAACTTGGCCAAGTAGTGGCTCATGAACCTGGGCCAGAAATGGTCGACGAGGACTTGGCTATGCCTCCATTGGCGATTTCCTAGAATGTCACTGGAGTCGTAAACGACCTGAGGGGGTGATGCGTCGTGGCGTCCCATCAGTAGGACGCTAGGTGTGATGGGATCTGGATCTGCTACGTCTGAATAGATGTAGCCGAGGGGCTTAGCATTCAGGATGGCTTCCACTTCCGTAAGGACAGTCAGGAACACAGTTTCAGTCACCGTCTGCTCCTTAAGTATGACTTTGAGAGCAGTCTTCACAGACTTCACTTCTCTCTCCCACACACCTCAGAAGTGGGGAGCGCTCGGTGGACTGAAACAAAACTTGATCTGCTGTTCTGCCAACTGCTCTTTCAGGCGAGGAACCATGGCCTCGAAGGCCTCATGTAGCTCTCGGGCTCCTCCAACGAAGTTTGTCCCGTTGTCAGAGAGGAGCTCAAAGGGTTTGCCTCTTCTGGCGATGAAGCGTCACAGAGACATCAAAAAGGCATCGGCGTCGAGAATCTCTAGGAGGTCTAGGTGCACACATCGAGTCGTCATGCATTTATAAATGGCCCCCCATTGCTTTTCCGTTCAACAGCTAATCTTCATGGTAAAGGGCTCGAAACAATCCACTCCGGTCGAGTAAAAGAGTGGCTTATACAGGTGCAGATGAGCTGGTGGTAAATCTGCTATCTTAGGCACAGAAGCATTGGTGCGTCACGCTTGACACTGCATGCAGGTGCTCTGATACCCCTTTATTGCTTTCCTCACCCACAGGATCCAAAACCGGTGACGCAGTTCAGCTAGCACTCCCTCTGGTCCAGGATGAAGGAGGGTCTCATCGAAGTCCTGGATGATTAGCTTAGTCAGAGGATGTTTGGGATCTAGCATGATCTGGTGGATAGAATTTGACTTTAGCTGCTCAGCTCTTCGCAGTCTTCCTCCAACTCTTAAGGAATCCTGTCTCCCTCTCGTATGCAGGAAATAAGGAGCCCAAATGACTGTTGGTTGGTAGGGATCGATCAGACATGAGCGCCTTGACCTTATCTGGGACTGACTCCGACTCCACCTGCTTTAGAAGAAGGTTCTCTGCTCTGATGTAGTCAGCTGCTTCACTAGGTGAGCTAGAGCTTAGATCGGCCGCCCCATGTAGGGATCGTGCTGTTGCCTGCGTGAGGTCCTTTCTTGTGGAGAACGTGTTGCCATCAGGGAGTTGAGGGCAGGGATTGACAGTCACATGTCCAATGAAAGCTGATTTCTTAATTTCACTATCCTCTGGTTCCAGATAGGCTGAAGGGCTGGTGTGATGCAGGCACTCTGGGCCTTGGTGCCAACAATGTGGTCGAGACAGTTCCTTCTGAGTCTTGCCCCGTGTGATATCATCCGCCGGGTTATTCACAGTTTCCACATATTTCCAGTCACTAACATCAGCAAGGCTCTGAATCTCAGACACGAGTGCCAACAAAAACTTTGTAGCGGCAAGATTCTGACTTGATCCAGTGGAGAACAGTAGCGGAGTCAGACCAGAAGATGACTTTTCCAATGGGTAAGGTGATTTCAGTTTGAAGGACACTGGCTAGCTGAGCACCAGTGAGAGCAGCACTCAGTTCCAATCGAGGCATGGAGAGTTGCTTCTTTGGTGCTACACGTGATCCAGCCAGCACCCGTATGCTCTCTCAGAAGCGTCACAAGATATGTGAAGGTCTTTGATTGATGTTGGCGAGTCCGCAGACGCTGGGGCATAACACCTGGAGAGTTCCATCTGGATCAAGTCGGGACTCTCCTGTTCCCAGGCGAACCATCTATCTAGCAGACTCGGCCAAAGCTCTCTGGTGCCCAGGGAAGAAAAAGAAGAAAAGAAGAGGGGGGAAAAGACAGAGGTAATGATGTGATGAAATAGTTAACATTTAGTTAAAGTCGGAGCAGCTGCTAGCTTAATTGGAGCAGAGAGTGCTAGCTTGCATTACGTGCAGCAAGTGGGTTACCAGCTAATGCTAGCTTTGGACGATAACGTTCGCTAATTCAATAAATAATAGCAGCTAGAGTTAACGTCAGTTACTCCCACCTCAGGGGAAGTTGGAAAGACTAAGTATTCAGGTGAAGAAATACACCTTTTTTCCCCTTCTAAGTGTCCTGCACAAACCACCATCCACTGTCTGCCTAAGAAACCAGGCACAACGTTACATTTTTATTGACAAGTGTTAGACAGCCAACATTAGACCAGACCTGGTTGAGTAGGCTGGGCGATATGGTCCAAAAATCATATCTCACTTTAGGCTGAATGGCGATAACGTTACACTATATCTACACTGTATATATGTATTTTCTGTGAAGTAGGCTAAATGTTCAGTTGTAGGCTAAGTCATCATGTCACAAGCACTTTTGCTGAAACAAGACCGTAATCAAAATAAAATGCCAAGACAGGGTTTTCTTACCTGACTATTGGTGATTTCACAACATATTTACACAATGAGATTTTTGATAAATAATAATCAGTAATGTGAATAAAGGTGGATAAAGGCAAATCATAAAACTGCTAGACCAGTCTGGTAAGTTCAGAAAATTACACCACTTTACTTTAGCCTAATGTAGCCTTTAAAACCAGGAAAAGACAACACTTATGCCATATCACAATATTATGGTATTCAAAATATAAGACTATATCTAGTCTCATATCTGATATCAATATAATATTGATATATTGCCCAGCCCTACTTGTAATAGTCAATTAAAATGCTTTTCCTTTTCCACCTCTTTTAATTAATAATTGTAAGCCTTGCCATTTGCATTATTGATTAGTCTTATATCTATAGCAAACAGCAAGAACAGCATGCATCATGTCAGAGATTTGCTCATTGAATAGCCTATGTTTTTCAATTTTCAGATTGGTGCAATTTGAGACGTTACAATTTCCCTCGGCCTACTCTCGCTGTTTGTGTTTAGAATGCTATAGGGCAGGCTTAATGTGGCTTAGGTGCTATTATTGGCTGGGTTTCACCGTCAACAGCTATTTAATTAATATAATGTAACACCCAATGGTTATATCTTATCATCTTCTCTTTTCAGATGCACTTCTGAAATATTTCAATCCTGGGCCACCTGCAGACACTGCTACCTCAGTGGCCTCCAGTGATGCAGCATGAACAGCTCTCTACCTCAGCACAGCCCATCTGCTGGGTTGTTTTTGGGTTTGTTTTTTTTTAACCCACTTACTGGGTTGTTTTTACTCAGCCGCTGGGTTGTTTTTGGGTTGTTTTTACCCAGCCACTGGGTTGTTCTTACCCAGCCGCTGGGTTGTTTTTGGGTTCTTTTTACCCAGCCGCTGGGTTGTTTCTTGGGTTATTTTTACTCAGCTGCTGGGTTGTTCTTACCCAGCCACTAGGTTTGTTTTTGAGGGTTTTTACTCAGCCGCTGGGTTGTTTTTACCCAGTCGCTGGGTTGTTTTTTGGGTTCTTTTTACTCAGCCGCTGGGTTGTCTTTTGGGTTCTTTTTATTCAGCCGCTGGGTTGTTTTTTGAGGTTTTTACCCAGCCACTGGGTTGTTCTTACCCAGCCGCTAGGTTTGTTTTTGGTGTTTTTACTCAGCCGCTGGGTTGTTTTTACCCAGCCCATGGGTTGTTTTTGGGTTCTTTTTACTCAGCCGCTGGGTTGTTTTTTTGGGTTCTTTTTACCCAGCCGCTGAGTTGTTTTTTGGGTTATTTTTACTCAGCTGCTGGGTTGTTCTTACCCAGCCACTAGGTTTGTTTTTGAGGGTTTTTACTCAGCCGCTGGGTTGTTCTTACCCAGTCGCTGGATTGTTTTTTGGGTTCTTTTTACTCAGCCGCTGGGTTGTCTTTTGGGTTCTTTTTATTCAGCCGCTGGGTTGTTTCTTGGGGTTTTTACCCAGCCGCTGGGTTGTTCTTACCCAGCCGCTAGGTTTGTTTTTGGGGTTTTTACTCAGCCGCTGGGTTGTTTTTACCCAGCCCATGGGTTGTTTTTGGGTTCTTTTTACCCAGCCGCTGGGTTGTTTTTGGGTTCTTTTTACTCAACCGCTGGGTTGTTTTTTTGGGTTCTTTTTACTCAGCCGCTAGGTTGTTTTTTTGGGGGGTTTTACCCAGCCGCTGGATTGTTTTTGGGTTGTTTTTACCCAGCCGCTGGGTTGTTTTTGGGTTCTTTTTACCCAGCCGCTGAGTATTTTTTTTGGGTTCTTTTTACTCAGCCGCTGGGTTGTTTTTTTGGGTTTGTTTTTGGGGGTTTTACTCAGCCGCTGGGTTGTTTTTACCCAGCCACTGGGTTGTTTTTGGGTTCTTTTTACCCAGCCGCTGGGTTGTTTCTTGGGTTCTTTTTACTCAGCCGCTGGGTTGTTTTTTTGGGTTCTTTTTACCCAGCCGCTAGGTTGTTTTTTTGGGGGTTTTTACCCAGCCGCTGGATTGTTTTTGGGTTGTTTTTACCCAGCCGCTGGGTTGTTTTTGGGTTCTTTTTACCCAGCCACTGAGTATTTTTTTGGGGTTCTTTTTACTCAGCCGCTGGGTTGTTTTTTTTTGGGGTTTTTACCCAGCCGCTAGGTTGTTTTTTTGGGGTTTTTACCCAGCTGCTGGATTGTTTTTGGGTTGTTTTTACCTAGCTGCTGGGTTGTTTTTTTTGGGTTTTTACCCAGCCGCTAGGTTTTTTTTGGGGGGGTTTTTACCCAGCCGCTGGGTTGTTTCTGGGTTCTTTTTACCCGGCTGCTGGGTTGTTCTTACCCAGCCGCTAGGTTTGTTTTTGGGGTTTTTACTCAGCCGCTGGGTTGTTTTTACCCAGCCGCTGGGTTGTCTTTGGGTTGTTTTTACCCAGCCACTGGGTTGTTTTTTGGGTTGTTTTTACCCAGCCGCTGGGTTGTCTTTGGGTTCTTTTTACCCAGCCGCTGGGTTGTTTTTTGGGTTCTTTTTTACTCTAATTCATTGGAAGCTCCCGAATCTAACACACCCATTCCCGCCAATTTCCGCCTGCAAAAATTTCCCGCCATTTTCAAAAAACGAAAGTGAAAGTAATATGAACTAGTCTGAGGCTGTTCATCCAATTCTCATGAAACTTAGTCTGCATCATCTCCTCACAATGTAGAATGTTGTTAAAATAATTTTGATACGCCTTTCCATTTCGAAGTTAAATATCAATCAAAATTTAAGGTGTGGTCCATAGTCATTCTATTGCCTATATCTTGTGATATGATTGTCCAAACTTAACGAAACTTGTTAAGCACATTCAGCACAACATTCTTTGGAAGCACACCACATTTTGTGAAATTTCATCCATAGGGGGCGCTACAACTGACATATGTCAATATCTCAAAAACCGCTTAAGCTAAAAATCTGGCCCCATTTGGTTACATTGTCTAAAGTGCCAATTGGCTGGACTACCAAAATGGCCGCCAAACAGCCAATCAACCAGTTGGTTGGCTGTTTGGCGGGCAGTTTGCAGGCAGCTGCAATACTGCTTGGACCGCGTTAATCGCCGCTAGTGGCTATATTTTTTATCTTGTTTTTTTAATCATTTACCTTGTCTAGTACCGCTGGTCTGAGAGTCACCAAATGAAGTTTAGTTCTATGTTTATAATGACAATAAAGTCTTATCTTGTCTTATCTTTTTTAGTAAATTTAGCTACAGTGTCAAAGAGAAATCTGGGATTATATTTATTAATATTGATTAAGTGAGAGAAATACGCTGCTTTTGCAGCAGATAAAGCATGCTCGTATTTCAATAAGCAGTCATGCCAAGATAGGTAAAAAACTTCCAATTTTGATTTTTGCTGTTTAGGTTGCAGTGTCCCGCAGGCCCAATTAAGAGCATGTCTCATTGTTAAACCAGGGTGTAGGCCTCTTTAGTCTCCTAGGTCTGATAGTAAGAGGTGCAGCTGAATTGAGCAGACAAGAGAGGGCAATATTTAAGTCACTAGCGAGATGTTCGACAGACTGTCTCTACAGTGAAAGGAGCCAAGACTCAGGCAGCTGCTGGCCAAATGCAGCTACAGTGGATGAACCAATGTGGCGAGTGGCAATTACATCTGTGCCGACATTAACAGGACAGGCAAATGATGGATCAAATTTAATGAGAAAATTATCTAACACAGCAGATGTGTTTGGCAAGACAGTCAGATCAGAAACAGCTGTTCCTTTATATTAAACCAAATCAAGGGTGTTACCACTGCAATGAGTAGACTCTTGAACAAACTGAGTGAACCCCTTAAGTATCAACAAGCGCCAGATAGCCTTTACTTAGATGATCACAAACCTTACTCAGAGGAATACTGAAATCGCCAAGAATTAGAATCTCATCAGAATGTTTAACAAGACCTGAGATAAATTCCCCAAATTCTTCAAGAAATAGTGACTAAAGACCAGGAAGTCAATAGAGTATCACAATGTGGACTAAGCAGACTCTGTTCGTGGCTGAGGGAGATGGACTTAGAATAAGAGCCTCAAAAGATTTGAATTTAGATACAAGTTTAGAAGTTAAATTGAAAATAGACTTAAACATTGAGGTGACACCCCCCACCTTGTTTATTTGCCCGAGCTACATGGGCATAGTATAGTCAAGTGGGGAAGCTTCATTTAAGGGAAGGGAAACATTTGGTTTCAGCCATGTTTCACATAACCCAATCATATCAAAACTATGTTCAAGAATCAGATAATTTATTAGTAAGGCTTGGGTAGACAGTGATCTGATATTTATGAAACCAAATTTAAGCGTCTTGTTGAAGTTCCCGCACTTACCCTTGCATAACAAAGTGCCTGTTGCCTAACACAACTGTAGACAGAAATCACAGTTTGGGTGGACACAGAGAAAATCAGCCTAGCCCATCTGAGACCAATCTTACTTAATAGGTTCTGAAATAAATATGTTAATCAAAACAGGTCATTACAACCATACTTGCCTGAATGCACCACAGTTTAATCATGCAATCCTTATACATCATCAGAGGTAATGTTACAGGCAACAAGACGACCACTAACAGCATCACATAGCCTGGCATGGTGGCCACACACACACACACACACACACACACACACACACACACACACACACACACACACACACACACACACACAACTGACAAAAGCAATACCATTATTAAAGCATATGGATAGAGGTACACCGGCACCAACATGTTCAGTAACAGTAAAGATGGCACTTGAACATACCCTGCACATAAACCACACACATGCAGTGCAGCGCACGCATGCATGCACACACACATACACACACACGCACACATAACAACAACAACAACAACATCAGCATAAAACCTCAATTGTACACCCAACAAAAACAATACCAATTAAACAATATTGAAATAGGCAACAGGCTACTACAGTCCAAAATCGTAAATTAGCTGAATTTTGATGATTACAGCAGGGCGGTGATGGGGCTTGGTGTTGAACCTTGAAATTTTTCATCATAGTCCAATGATTCAGTCAGCTGTCTTTCAAAGGAGAGCAGGAACAAAGAGTTCAGTATGTATGTCATCATTGATGCCCTGATACCAGTTTTTATCTAACTGACAACTGAAAAGAGTCAACAGTCCAGTTGCTGATGGGGAAAGGGATGAAATAGCAGCCACATACAGTTAGGTCCAGAAGTATTTGGACAGTTATATAATATTTGTAATTTTCCCCTTTACACCACCACAGTGGATTTGACATGAAGTATTTGAGATGTGATTGAAGAGTAGACTTTCAGCTTTAATTTAAGGGGTTGGATAAAGATATGGCATTAACTGTTCAGGAATTATAGCCATGGATATAAAGGGTCACCCAATTTTTAGAGGCTCAAAAGTAATTGGACAAACAAATATAACTATGATTATAACAATTACATTTAATGTTTAGAGGAAAATCCTTTGCAGTCAATGAGTGCCTGAAGTCTGGAACCAATCGACATCTTCAAGTTCTCAGTTTCCTCCTTTGAAATGCTCTGCCAAGACTTACCGGCAGCTGCCTTCAGTTGCTGGTAGTTTGTGGGTCTTTTGGCCATTAGTTTGATCTTCAGCAAGTGAAAAGCATGCTCAATTGGGTTGAGGTGAGGTGACTGACTTGGTCACTGATGAACATTCCACTTTACTGCCTTGAGAGACTCTTGGGCTGCTTTCTCAGCTTGTTTTGTGTCATTATCCATCTGCAGTGTGAAGCGTCGTCCTCTCAGTTTTGTGACATTTGGCTAAATCTGAACAAATGGTATATCCTTATAAACCTCACAATCCATCCTGCTACTTCTGTCAGTAGTCACATCATCAATACACACCAATGACCAAGTTCCACTGGCAACCATACATGCCCATTTCATAACACTACCTCCACCATGTTTGACAGATGATATGGCATGCTGAGAATCATGAGCTGTTCCTTTTGTTCCCCACACTTTTCCTCTTCCCATCCTTCTGGTACAAGTTAATCATTGCTTCATTAAGTTAATTGCTTCATCTATCCAGAGAACCTTGTTCAGTTAGGTTTTTAGATGTTTTTAAACACAGTCTAATCTGGCCTTCCTGTTCTTAAGTGACACCAGTGGTTCATGCAGGTGTCTCTTGATTGTAGACTTGGACAATGATACCCCTACCTCTCAAGAGTGTTTTTGACTTCACTAGATGTTGTGAATGCGTTTGTCTTCACTAGGGAAAGAATTCTGCGATCATCCACTGCAGATGTGTTCTGTGGTCTTCCAAGCCTTTTGGTGTTGCTGAGTTTGCCAGTGCATTCTTTCTTTTTAAGAATGTACCAAAATGTTGATTTGGCCACTCCTGAAGTGTTTACTATCCATCTGATAGATTTCCTTTGCTTTTTCAACCTAATAATGGCCTCCATCACTTGTATTGACACCTCTATGGACTTCATGTTAAGAGTTCTGATGAACAGCTACCAAAGGCAAATGTAAATACTGGGAATTAATTCCAGGCCTTTTTATCTGCTTAATTTGTCATGGAATAATGATGGTAAGGTCTTACTTGCCCATGAAACCACTTGTTAGTCAAGTGTCCAATTACTTTTGATCCTCTGAAAATGGGGTGACCATATATTAAACTGGCTGTAATTCCTGAACGGTTGGTTAATGCAATATTTTTGTCTAACCCCTTAAATTAAAGCTGAAAGTCCACACTTCAATCACATATTGGTTACTTCATTTCAAACCCACTGTGGTGGTGTACAGGGGCAAAATTACAAATATTGTGTTACTGTGTCACTGAGTAGGAATAGGTGTCTGGGTTGAGAATGATGGCTGAATCTGAGCTGAATTCTCCCCCCTGCTACTCACAACGTCTTTTTGTGACAAACTTAAGCAAACTGCTTTGTTTCGCCATGATTTAACTTACATTAAAAGCAGCTAGCTAGCGGAAAGTAAGCTTTCTCTATGCAATGCATGGGCTATACACTGAGTGAAAGAGGAGGGGCTGCTCACAACCTGTCATTTGTAAAACGCACTGCCACTCAAAAAATCTGACCTATCGTTGTCATATGGTAAACAAGAAGTAAGAAACAAGAATTGTTTTATTTGTATTGGTCGCGCTGGGTTTTTTTCTTTCAGGTTTCTGTTTTTTTTTTAAATTTATTTCAATAGTGTAAGAAGTAATAAGTCAAGTCAATTGTATTTGTATAGCCCAATATCACAAATTATATAATCATATTTTTTTATTTGCAGCTAACATACATTTTTTTATGATTATGCGGAGTGTGCAAACTTGAGACTTTTTTTTAGGGGGGGGGGATTTTTTTCTTCGCCAAGGGGACATAGCACATGGGAGGATCAAGCTATTCCCCCTCACCCCAGAATAGGCGCCCCGACCGACCAGAGGAGGCGCTAATGCAACGACCAGGACACATACCCACATCCGGCTTACCACCTGCAGACACGGCCAATTGTGTCTATAGGGACGCCCGACCAAGCCGGAGGTAACACGGGGATTCGATCCGGCGATCCACGTGTTGGTAGGCAATGGAATAGACCTCCACACCACCCGGACGCCCACTTGTGACTTGACTGCACAGCCGGGCAAACCCGTGGCTACGCGGTTGGCCTAGCGACCTTAGCAGAGCAGTTGACAATCAGCTAATTACTCAGCTGGGAATCCTCCATAGACCACCGTCTCATTTAATGACTCAGCTTAATGTTAGAAATGTAGAGAGAAATGTCTCAAAATTATTTGTAAATGCACATACCATAATTCCCAAATATTCCACAATTTACAAATGTGTTTTGCTATCCACAAACATAAATTGTGTGCATTTCTCATGAAATGTCGTTTGTAAATATACAATTCTACATGTGAAGTGTTGACTCTGCATTTGTGGATCGACCAATCACACACATCCATCCCTTCTTCCAATGATGTAATTTTGAGACTTTCTTTTTGCTCTTTCGCGAACCCCCACACAAATAGCTCTTGAGCCACACAAATGTTTTAGAATGCTGTTGCAGTGGTCAATTCTGGATGTAATGAGGGCATGGATCAAAGTTTTGGCAGCTGAGAAGGAGAGTGATGGGCAGAGACGAGCTATGTCTTTAGGTGGAAAAAAGGCAGTTCTGGTGATTTGATTGACGTGGTGTACACACGAAAGGTTGCGGTCAAAAATTATTCCGACGGCGCAGCGATCAATGGAGTAGGTCGCGACTCTTGGGGCTTTTAAAAATCCTATCTCAGGCACACGTTTTGCATTTTTTCGGTGTCAGTTTTATTCCCCAAACTCAAAATTTTTGTCTTCTGGTCCACTAAAATGTCTTCGAAAAATAAAACCGGGCACGCTTCAGCGGCACAACAGCAGCGGCCTTCTCCGCACACCTCGTCCCCGCCTCGTAGTGGCTGTTCTCCCCGCTCGGACGGTGCTGCCGTGCCAATAGGTGATATTGCATGTTTCAAGGCTGAGCTGCTCTACTCCCTTCGCAACGAGATGACGATTATTTTTAAAACTGAGCTTCAAGCCGCCTTAACCGAGAATTTAACATCCATCAAGAGCTACAGGCAGTGAAATCTGAGTTATTTGGTAGCATCACGAAGATTCAGTCTGAAGTGCAAGATCTGAAAGATACCGTAGGTGAAATGGAAACCTCTCTGTCCACCTGCACCGATGAAATCGTCACGCTTCAAGCCAAAATGGAGCAGCTGTCAGCCGATCTGGTAAGAGTGCGAAGATCTTGAGGCGAGATCACGGCGCAAAGGATATTGGGAATTCCAGAAGACTCGCCCATGTCATCCACTGCAGCGGCTCTCTCCGCTCTGCTAAAAGATGCTCTCAAATTTGAAAAAGAGCCCCTCTTGGACCACGCTCATCGAACTCTCCAGTCGAAGCCGAAACCAGGTGAGCGCCCTCGTCCCATAATCGCTCGACATTATCACATGGACTGTGTTGATATTTTGCAGCGAGCCAGAGCCCAACAACGGATCAAGATTGGGGACATGTCGATCTCTTTCCCGATCACACTGCCCGCGCCCGGGCTGCCTTCAATGACATCCGATGTCAGCTCCGTGAGATTCCGGGGATACGTTTTAGTCCGCTAGACCCGGTGCACCTCCGGGTTACATATAACAGTGCCGAGAAGGAATTTAAGTCACCCGAAGACGCCAGCGCATTCATTAAGCCACTGAGCAAGCAAAGTGAACTGAGGAAAAATATATAGTGCTGATGATGTAACGTTACCACTCAGGTAGACAATTACTAACTCATTACTCCATATATAGTTTGCGTTTTTGTTTCTTTTTTTTACCTTTTTATATAAACTACAGTCTGGGTATTACTTTTACAGTCTGATTTTCATTCTTTTTTTTCTATTCTGTGGTCTTCCTCATATACGGACTGTGGTCTCTTCTTGCTTCCAATAGACAGGCTGTGGTCTTTGTTTTTACCTGTTGATATATAGGCTGCGATTTTTATTTCTGCCTGTTAATGTGCAAGCTGTGCTTCTTGTTTTGCCTCTACAGACTGTGGCCGTTGTTTTTGCTTCTAGATAGACCGGTTGAGGTCCTTGTTTCATACAGTGTTGTTTTTATTTTCCCTCTATATATACAGTCTGAGGTTTTCACTCTTACTTTCTTATATACAGTCTGTTTTTACCTTACCTTATACAGTCTGAGGTTATTTTCACCTCATCATATACAGTCTACGCAGTGTTCGAACTATACCGTGGCCTTCGGGGGAGCCCACTGTTTGTATTTTTTTTTCACCGATGGGGGGGGGGGCGTTTGCGCGTGCCTCAAAAAGAGGACTTACAATGACTAACAAAGATACAACAGCTGCAAGTGTATGGCCTACTTGCTTTATGCCAGCACATCATATAGGTTATATAAATATATACTCTTATACTCCCTCTATATAAAATATTAAGCCAAACACAGGCACTTCACAGCTGGAGAGACAGTTCTCGCCCGCAACTATGCCAAAGGACCAAAATGGATACCTGCAACAGTTGTAGCACAAACTGGCCCTGTGCCATATACAGTGAAAGCCAACAATCGTATCATCTGGAAAAGACATGCCAACCAGCTGTTGCATACTTCTCGTTCCTGTGATGACACCCCTCCGCCGAGGAACCCAGACTTGTTACCAGAGATCTACCAGGATCCCGCACCATCACTGCAGTCTTCAGTGATAGACACTGCTCCAAGCTCACTTGTGTCTATAAGAGTGCCTACTCCAGACATTGATTCTCACAAGCCGGGGCTAATACAGTCCCCAAGCAGAGACACTGCGACTGTTGACGTTCCCACAGGTTGTCGCTATGCCACTAGAGAAAGACGACCTCCAGAGAGACTGACTCTTTAGTTTAGTCTAGAAGCCAACCCTTCACATAGAGCAGAAAAAACCCCAGGTTAAGTCCAGGAATAGAGGCAGTCAACCCTCTTTCCTTTTGTTCAAATAACAGGCTATGTTCTAGACCAATAATGTTATTATAAAAGAAAAGACCACTGGTTACCGAGTTTTATTTGAAAGAGTTTGTTTTTTGCCCAGGGAGGAGCATTAAAGTAAAGGGGAAGGAATATGTCGTGTATTGACTATTAGTTTGTCCCTAACGGCACTCTGTAAATTGCTATGTGGAACCAGCCGTTCAGAAGTGTGTTACTAAAGACGAAACCCATATTCACTCCTACTCCTGCTTCACGTTTGGTTATTGAATAGTTGTTGTCACTAATCCATAGTGAGTATACAACATCGAGCTTTCTGACACAGCAGAGCAGGTTCCGACCAGAGGAAAACTTCCTAGCTCTCTGGGTGCTCTTGTACCCACTTCTACCATGAATACTTCTTTTACAGCAATCTCCAGAGTTTTGATGGGAAATAGTTTTCTCTCGTTGTGAGCGAGGAATCCACATGCTACAGCCCCACTGAGGGAGTTATAAAAGTTGTTGGTGTGAATACAACATCACAGATATTTTCGAACAGAGAAATAAAAGCATAACAAGGCAAGAAAAACAAGATAAGTGAATCAAACTAGAGAGGATAATACTATTGTCAGCCCTTTTTAAAAAAAATCTTTTATCATGCCAATATAAATGAAACTGATCCAAAAGCGAGGTTAGGAACAAAATAATTGTGGCCATCTTTCACTGTCACTGGAGGCCAGTGGCATAGTGTTGGTTCTTCATAGAAGCGGTGCTCACCTGAAGCAAAGCTTTAGGTATGACGAAAAGGAATCAGGTTCATCAGTTAAAACTCACTTACGTATTTAAACTGCAATAGGTTTAACTTGTTGGTGTTGATAGCGTGTGCACCTGATTCCTCATATTAGTTGATATTAAAATACAGTCCAATTTAAAAATGATCATTATCATAAAATTCATTTGTTCAGTTATCAATAGTAAAATACTCCCCATTTTCTTTGAGTCAAAATTGTGTCACTGGAGACTTGAATAGTTGTTGTCACTAATCCATAGCTTTTACCACCGCCCTTGTGCAAGGTATGTTTTACAAGTTTTCTGAGAACATTTTGTGAAGTCAGGTCAATGTTTGCATGACAGATTGGACATGTAGTCCCTCCAGAGAGTTCTGGGTCAACCCCGGGGTCTCCTCCCAGCTGGGTGTGCCCAGAAAATCTCCAAAGGAAGGCGCCCACAAGGCATCCTAATCAGATGTCCGAACCACCTCAACTGGCTCCTTTCGACGCAAAGGAGCAGCGGCTATACTCCGAGTTCCCTCTGGATGTCCGAGCTCCTCACCCTATCTTTAAGGCTGAGCCCAGGTACCCTACGGAGGAAACATATTTCAGCCGCTTGTATCCGCGACTTCACCCTTTCGGTCAATACCCAAAGCTCATGACCATAGGTGAAGGTTTGAACCAAGATTGACTGGTAAATTGAAAGCTTTGCCTTCCAGCTCAGCTCCCTCTTCACCACAACGGTCCGGTACAACGTCAGCATTACTGCTGATGCTGCACCAATCCACCTGTCAGTCTTCCACTCCATCCTTCTCTAACTCGTGAACAAGACCCCGAGATACCTGAACTCCTTCACTTGAGGCAACAGCTCATCCCCAACCCAGAGGGAGCAATCCACCATTTTCTGGTAGAAAACCATGGCCTCAGACTTGGAGGTGCTAACTCTCATCCCTGCCATTTCACACTCAGTTGCAAACTGCCCCAGTCCATGCTGGAGGTCGCGTTCTGATGAAGCCAACAAAACCACATCATCTGTAAACAGCAGAGATGCAATTCTGAGGTTCCCAAAATGGACACAACCCTCGCCTTGGCTGCACTTTGAAATCCTGTCCATGAATATCACAAACAGAATCAGAGTCAAGGGACAACCTTGGCGGAGTCTGACACCCACCAAAAAGGTGTTTTGTGCGGAGAGTGCAGACACAGCTCTCACTTTGGTTATACAAGGACCAAAATGGCTTGTAGAAACTGCCCCGGTACCCCATACTCCCGCAGTACACGGTTGTAAGCCTTCCCCAAGTCCACAAAACACATGAACACTGGCTGGTCAAACTCCCATGCCTTCCTCAGCACTTCCGCAAGATTAAAGAGTTGGTCTGTTGTTCCACGGCCAGGACAGAATCTGCATTGTTCCTCCTGGATCTGATCGGTCGGAGCCTCCTTTCCAGCACCCTAGAGTAGACTTTCCCAGGGAGGCTGAGCAGTGTGATGCCCCAATAATTAACAGCATACCCTCCAGTCCCATGTTGGTATCTTTTTCAAATGTTCCTCAATCGTGCTTGTGGGGCCATCCTCAAACCTTCATCTTAGGTTGTTTGATTTGTTGCTTTTTCCTGTAATGTGAGTGATTTAGCAGTTGCCCTCCCCAATATCATCAGGAAATCAGGAACACTTTGTCATTTCATGTAATTGCGTACATGAAATAAAATGAAATATAATTTCCCCCAGCCCACAGCAGTGCAACACAAAGACAAAAAGACATACCTAAAAACTACAAGAGCATATATATCAAACTACAAAAAAAAAAATCACTGTCCAGGAGAACAAATGCCAGGATGACTGTCAGAACTGCTGGTCTGCATGGGCTAGCAGTTAGTTTAGCCTGCCCCGCTTCCGCGTCCTGTCAGACCACCCTTGGTGTCTCCTCCATGGTTGTAGCTCCAGGCAGGGCCGTGGTCCCTGGGCCCACTGGATGCAGCAGACCAGGCTCCCCCAGCCGATCCAATGGCAGCTCTCCCAGCCAAAACCTTCGACACACCTCCCCGTACTCCACAGGAGAACAAATGCCAGGATGACTGTCAGAACTGCTGGTCTGCATGGGCTAGCAGTTAGTTTAGCCTGCCCCGCTTCCGCGTCCTGTCAGACCACCCTTGGTGTCTCCTCCATGGTTGCAGCTCCAGGCAGGGCCGTGGTCCCTGGGCCCGCAGCAGACCAGGCTCCCCCAGCCGATCCAATGGCAGCTCTCCCAGCCAAAACCTTCGACACACCTCCCCGTACTCCACACGATGACACCAAAAATACAGTCAATGCTAGGTGAGGCCACCGCCAGACCGCCCTTGGTGTTATTGGAATTGCCGGTCTGCACGGGCTAGCAGTTAGCTTAGCCTGCCCTATTTCTACATCCTGTCAGACCACCCTTGATGTTTCCTCTCCGGGTGAAGCTCCAGGCAGGGCTGTGGACCCTGGGCCCACAGCAGACCAAGCTCTCCCAGCCAATCCAGCGCCAGCTCTCCCAGCCATCAAATGAAGACAAAAACTTAAATGCAGACATGGACAAAGACACTGCATGGACAGTACTGGGTGAGGCTGCTGCAAACGTGAATTCGCGCCCCCATCTTCCCACAGCGGAAGCGGAAGAACCATGTAACCCAACTAGGGTTTCATCAAACAAGTATGGTCCTGTTGGAGTCTTCCTCCAGCACAGAGATATGGGATTGTGGTCTTCGTCCCACCATTCTCCTCTGACCTCTGCTTGACTATGTCTACTATCTCAGGATGATCTCAAATTTAATCATGTAACTTAATTAGCAGAACCTTATTACTTTGAAATGCCTGCAGAAGTAATGCTTTGTCTCAGGTCCCATTATGACATTTCTCCTTCCGTGAAACCGGCCTGGTTGGTTGGAAGAAGGTAGAGGGGGTATAAGTAATGGAAGAGGAGAGGGAGTAAGAGGAACAGGGTAAGAGCAAAACAAGTGAGTCTTTCTTTTAAGAAATCCAACCCACTGACCCACATCTGTGTTTGGGGGAACTTTAATTCTTCTAATTAGAAGAGCATGATCGGCCATTTCATTGTTAATCTACTGCCAGACTCCCATGAGAAATCAGCAGCAAGACATTTTCATCAGGCCTCCTTTACTGTGATAACATAGTTGTACACATATGACTTAACATCTTAGGTTAGTTTTAACTTATTTGTTGAACTTTTATAAATGGTTAATACAAGTTTCCCACTTGCAAAATAAATATAAGACCATCTTGAATTTCATTTATATTCAAAATACTCAGTTTTAACCTAATCCAATATGGTAGATCTGACATGATGAAGAGCTACAACACAGTTCGATAATAAACAACGAAATGGCATCAGCAACAAAAACAAAATAGCCTGATAACCCTTTGTTTGGAGTTTGCTTATTCACCCTGGTTTAATGTCGGTTTCTTCTGGGTAAACTGCCCCTCCTGTTACTTCCCTCCATCCAAAGGCATACAGATGAACTGGTAAGCCAGCCATAGCTGTGTATGAGTGAGAATTAATGAGTCGACGTTTTCCTGGAAGAAGTGAATGCGATGGATGAATGACCTTTGATGTTTGAAATTACACAAATGTATTTGGGATTTGAGTTTGACAGTGGTGCGACACCATACAAAAATCCTACAAAGCATTTGAACAACAATCACGACAAAACTTCAAAACTTGAGCCAAATATATTAAAGCTTTTCCAAAATCCAATAGTACTTCAAAACATGTTATTTCTTTAAGGTTTGCTGTCAGATACCCTTAAAAATGAGTTAGCTTTTGTAGAATTGCAACATGTATTTAATTGTTATTCACCATACATGAAATAGCATAAATCCCTGGTGAGGTGGAGGCAATATTTGATGATTTATATCACTAGTGTGTTTGCAACTAGAACATCAAGCTTGATGAATGTTTTTGTTAAAACACATTGAAATGTAGTCATTATAAAGCACAGCTGCTGATGTGTATGTGTGTGTGTGTATGTGTGCCCATGCATGTTTTAATGCCAATTTTATGTGTCTGTGTGTAAGTCTGTGTTTGACATTTACCAGTGCTTCAGCCCAGCCTATGCATGGTTTTTAAGTTTTCAACGAGTTTGAGTTAAGTAAGATGAGATTCCATACTCATTATTTCACTTGGTATGTTTTAATGCATTTTTTTAGGATCAGTATTTACGTCTTCAGAGAATCCACCCACCAAAGTGTTTTTCTGCAATTGAAAGTATGAATCATTTACTGTTCCAGAAAGTTTCATCGATTGCTCCAGACCAACACCATTCAACACCAGATGGTCTGTCTTGGTCTCTCTCCTTCCCTGTGAGACAATGTGCATGAGAAGGATGCACAATCTCTCAGACAACACCAGTCGTATTTTGCTGAAACTTAAGGGAATGAAGCGTGCTGACACTAATCTGGCATTTACAAAGTAACAATGGATGGTCCAGCATGGCACTCAATGCATGCCAGAAAGATATTCAACTTTAAAAGGTACAATGAGTAGGATTTGTCGGTTACGGTTTGTAAACACAACATTCAAAGTTAGCCCCTCCTCCCCAGTTCAACAACACCAGAAGTGCGCGCCCCCTGGCTGTAGTTGCTAGAACACATCCTTGTGTACAGGTTTGTCATAAATTACTTAATGAGTGCATACAAACTGAGATGGAGAGCTCTTTACATGTTGACTCTTTACTGAGTGATTCTTGTTCTGCCACGTTACAGGTTGTTCAGCAGTTAAGTAAATTAGCAGCGTCCCTAGTGGCTAAGCACTGTTACTACACATCACAGTGTTAGCACCTCAACGCTTTTCATTCCCATCCTTTCCTTCAGTGCTCTCCAGCGGGTAAATGCCAACCCCAGACTGACTCGTTTTGGATAGAGCTTTTTCCGCTTGGTGTTTTGCCTCGCTGGATTTGCGTTTGTTTTTTTTTTCCGGCGCTATGTCCACCATTGTTGCAGCTTCTTCTTGGATGCATGCTTACGATCACGATCCGGTACCTGGTCCCTACATTTTTAGAGTGCCGCTGCCCAAGGGTTAACGCTCAGAAACGTCCCGTACACAGCAAACTAAGAAAACACAGGCAGAGAACAGGGTCTCTGCAGATACAGACAACGCCACATATGTCTAGTGGGTCATGAGTGATGATTGAGAGGGATTCTTTTTGTATGAGTCTACAGTGATTTTTAGGAAATCCCACTCATTCTACCTTTAAACAAGCACAACTTCGTCACGTTGCAGCTCCAGCCTTGAAAGTTGGTATATGCATGCACTTTAATTTAGATTTTCCTTTGGCACATGCCATTGCTATTATCAGTAAAGAGTCAAACACTTGTCTCCACCCACTTAAATTTTTTAAAAAGGCTAAAAAAAAAGGGTGGTGGAAGTTAGGATGGTTTTGGCGATGGCGGGGTGGATGAGTGCTGAAGGTGGCAGTGATGTTGTAGATTGCCACACCAAAGGTTCTCGGAAGAGTTAAGTTGGCTAACACCATCAGGTCGCCTTTCTAGTGGGGTCATAGTTTATTGGTCTAACATGCTGGACACCATACGTGTCAGAGGTGTCAGTGTCTTTGATGCCGTCAAATGACACTGGCAAATTAGTGGGGTTAATATGCATGTTATCCTGCAAGAAATAAAAGAGGCTTCTCCCTCAAAGTGGTCGTGTGACGTTGTCCCACTTTTTGCTGAGTTTATCATCAGGGCAATCACCACCATAGGGAAACATATTTTCAGCTCAAAAAAGTAGTGTAAGCGTCGGGGTGGCTTAGCGGTGTATTCCATTGCCTACCAACACGGGGATCGCAGGTTCGAATCCCTGTGTTACCTCCGGCTTGGTCGGGCGTCCCTGCAGACAAAAGTGACCGTGTCTGCGGGTGGGAAGCCGGATGTGGGTATGCGTCCTGATCACTGCACTAGCGCCTCCTCTGGTTGGTCGGGGTGCCTTCTCGGGGGGGGGGGAACTGGCGGGAATAGCGTGATCCTCCCACGCGCTATGTCTCCCTCACAAAACTCCTCACTGTCAGGTAAAAAGAAGCGGCTGGTGACTCCACGTGTATCACAGCAAGCATGTGGTAGTCTGCAGCCCTCCCCGGATCTGCAGAGGGGATAGAGCAGCGACCGGGACAGCTTGGAAAATAGGGTAATTGGCATGAAGCACCAGGCCATCGTCAACTAACGAGGGTAAAGTTTCGCTTATAACCCGACAATGATTCAACTCCTTTGGATAACCATGACCTGGATGAATGAGAACATTCACAGACACATCGTCAGTTAACACAGTTCGTCGCTACATTTACAAGTGCAAGTTAAAACTCTACCATGCAAAGCGAAAGCCATATATCAACAACACCCAGAAATGCCGCCGGCTTCTCTGGGCCCGAGCTCATCTGAGATGGACTGACGCCAAGTGGAAAAGTGTGCGGTGGTCTGACGAGTCCACATTTCAAATTGTTTTTGGAAATCATGGATGTTGTGTCCTCTGGGCTAAAGAGGAAAAGGACCATCCAGATTGTTATCAGCGCAAAGTTCAAAAGCCAGCATCTGTGATGGTATGGGGATGTGTTAGTGCCCATGGCATGGGTAACTTGCACATCTGTGAAGGCACCATTAATGCTGAAAGGTACATACAGGTTTTGGAGCAACATATGCTGCCATCCAAGCGACGTCTTTTTCAGGGACGTCCCTGCTTATTTCAGCAAGACAATGCCAAGCCACATTCTGCACATGTTACAACAGCGTGGCTTCGTAGTAAAAGAGTGCGGGTACTAGACTGGCCTGCCTGCAGTCCAGACCTGTCTCCCATTGAAAATGTGTGGTGCATTATGAAGCACAAAATATGACAACGGAGACCCCGGACTGTTGAGCAACTGAAGTCATACATCAAGCAAGAATGGGAAAGAATTCCACCTACAAAGCTTCATCAATTAGTGTCCTCGGTTCCCAAACGCTTATTGAGTGTTGTTAAATGGAAAGGTGATGTAACACAGTGGTAAATATGCCCCTGTCCCAGCTTTTTTGGAACATGTTGCAGGCATCAAATTCAAAATGAGTGAATATTTGCAAAAAAACAGAGTTTATCAGTTTGAACATTAAATATCTTGTCTTTGTAGCGTATTCACTTGAATACAGGCCGAAAAGGATTTGCAAATCATTGTATTCTGTTTTTATTTACGTTTTACACAACGTCCCAACTTCATTGGAATTGGGATTTGTATATGGATGATCTCTCCAAAAAGTTAAGAGTGTAAGACTGGCTGCATGGTGGGGGATTGTCTTATTAACCATCTGATGTACGCTGATGACTTAGTCATACTGTCCTCTTATACTGTTGGCTTACGGCAACTGCTCAGAGTCTGCTCAAATTATGGTGTGCAGCATGACATTAAATTTAACTCTAACAAGAGTGTTGTCATGATTGGTAAAACCAAGGAGTCTAAGAAGCAAAATTTTCCCTCATTCTTCTTGGCAGACCAAGCACTAAATGTGGTGAACAATGTAAGATATCTTGGTCACATCATCAGGGATGATCTATGGGATGACAATGATGTGCAGCGCCAGTGCTCCAAACTGTATGCACAAGCCAATATGTTGGCACGCAAATTTCATATGTGTACAGATGAGGTTAAAACTGCTCTTTTTAGGGCCTACTGTACTCCACTCTATACAGCCCACTTGTGGTGCAATTATAGCCAAGCAAAAATGAAAAAGCTGCAGGTAGCATATAATGATGCGTTTAGAATCTTGCTCAAGCTTCCAAGATGGACAAGTGTAAGTCATATGATTGTGACTAGTAATGTTCCCACTTTTCATGCTGTGTTGAGGAATTTTATGTACAAATTTATGTGTCAATTAATTGATTCTAAGAATGTAATCATAATGCCGTTAACGGAGCCTACACAAAGTGACACCAGGTACTCTTGTTTCTGGAAACATTGGAACAAATGTCTGTATAGCTTTTAATCATTGTGGACTTGTGAGCTGCTGTTTTTTGCTGTATTTTTGTGTTCTTGTCTTGTGTTGTATTTCTTTGTTGTTATCTTTAACATGGACCTACCTTTGTGTCTGAATAAAGTAAGATTTGATTGATTGATTGAATGTAAAATAAGTGTTATACAAGTTTTGCTGTAACTTCCATAATGACCTATTTATGCATGACATCACAAAAAATAAGAGACAAAAAAAACAAAGAAACTCTAAACATACATATAATAAAAGCTACGAAAATGCGTCTGCAAAGCCAGACGCCTTAACTACAGTCAGTTTGGTCGTAAAGCGCCCTGCCCGCCCCGCCTCTGCACTCTTGTCCGACATCCGGGAGCGCGGGTAATACATCCGCCTTAGTAACAAAGAGCGTGACATTTTGAGCTTCGGCAGTTATTTAAATATTAGACCGAACTAGTCTATACTAAAAAATAAATAAATGAATGAATAAAATAAACCGTTAACCCAAGACGCCAGTAGTAGGAACTAACATACTTTGTATACTTACATACTTTGTATAGATAAAGATAGATTTGTATAGATAAAACTTAGTTCACCTTCAAAATCTAACATTACATAATAGGAATCAGTAGCGTTTTACGTCATTCAATAAAGGTTTTACTGACCTCACCGTGGTTTCTCTGTACTGAAAGCAAAATCAACGTCCATGAAAAGCAGGTAATTTAAAAAATGTCCACATTTCTGGAGCGGTGAGGCGCAAAACGCCGTTAACCCAAAGCAAAGGAACCCCCAGGTTATCCAAGGGAGCGAACATAGGCCAGGGCCTTTTTATGGTCATCAAATCGGCGAGGACCCTGCGCTGATCCCACGGTGAGTACTGCTGGATAGTCGGGAGAAAATCTCATGTCTTTTTCATGGAGCATCTTCTTGCACTCGTTGAACTTTATGCGCCCCTCATTAACCAACTTGGAGTAGTCGGCAAAGACCATGATGCGGTGCTTCCAGATAACATCACCCAACTTGCGTGCAGCCTCTGCGATGCGGTTCCGATCCTGGAATCCCAGGAACCTGGCGATGATGGGTCTCGCTGGCGAGGGTTGATTAGGAAATGGGCTTTTGCGTAATGCCCCAATCCTGTGTGCTCTGTCAAATTCCAGTCCCCTTGGGAAGTCGATGCTCAAAATCTCAGGCACAATTTTGCCTAGGGATGACAGGGCATCGCCTTCCTCGTTGCCCTCTGGAAATCCGATGAAACGTAAATTATTCCTTCGCTCCCGGTTCTCAAATGTCGTCCAGCTTTTGTCGGAGAGCCTCCAACTTCTGTGGCTGTGGGGTTAGCTTGCTGCCTTTCGTTAGCATCCTCCAGGAAGCATAGTCGGCTCTCGACTTGAGAAATGCGGTTGGTAATTTCAGCCAGTTTGCTATCTGTAGCTCTTGTTGACACCCATATAGCCTCTAGCTTCTTGTCGTGGGCATCAGACTTTTCCAAGATTAATGCAGTGAGTTTAGCAAACTCTTTGGCCACTTCACCGGAGATGGCGCTAGCAACGGGTGCATCGGTGTTTGATGTGTTGCGAGGTGGCGATGCCCTCTGGTTAGCTTGGGTAGCGTTAGCCGCTTCGTTAGCCTTCACCCCTCAGGGGCCGGTTCTTGAGGGATTCGCGGAATTTCTCGTAGCGTTTGGCCTCGTTGCACTATATTGCCAACTTTTTGCTCAATAAGTCAAAGAAAATTGGCTCTTTGTCAGTTTTCAAAGCTAATGATTTGCAGGGTGGGACACAGCTCTTCCTCACGCACTCCATTCTCGTCGACCACGGCACGTGACTTCTTTTTCCCCCGAAATTTATTTCTGATTTTTCCCTTTTTTCTCCCAATTTAGTGGCCAATCGATCCCTTTTTTTTTTTAGCTCAAACACCCACCCTCGTACTGCACGCGTTCGCCAACTGTATCTCTCCGGCCGGCAGTCTCGAAGGAGACGCCTCGCCACTTTCGTGACAAGGCGAATCCAGGCCGAGCCAGTGCTTTTTCCGACACACACAGAGACGCGTTCATGTGACGAACACAAGCCGGTCCCGCCCTCCTCCCGAAGACGGTGCCAATTGTTGCTGCTTCGTCGAGTCCGGCCATAGTCGGATCTGACGAGTGGGCAACTGCATCGACACAAAGCCGATGCTTAGACCGCTACACCACCGCGGACCCCCCTCCTTTTTTCTTTTTTCTTTTGCTTGCATCCCTCCACATTGTGGTCAGAGTGCAGGGTTTCATTGTCTTATCTATGGACACTTCAGCAGTATAGGTGCTTTATGACACAGATGTTAAAACTGGGTTCTCCCATTGAAGGATGGTTTCTGATACACCACCTTGCTGCCTTTAAATTCGCCTGTGAACATCACTGGTTGGAAACGTTCCATGGATGCGGTCTTGAGTCGTTCATTACAGCAACTCTTTTCCATCATGCTGATCAAGTATACTACATAGGCAACTAATATTTTCACGTTAGATGTAGAGATGGGTGACAAAGGAAAAACCTGAATGCTTGACTCCTACAGTGAGGGTATCTGGGGGCTCTGTTATGCTGTGGGGGGCATTTTCCTGGCATGGTTTGGGTCCGACTTGTCTCCTTGGAGAGAAGGGTCACTGCAAATCAACACAAAGTTATTCTGAGTGATCACCTTCATCCAAAGATGAAACATTTCTATCTTGATGATAGTGGTCTCTTCCAGGATGATGATGCCCCCATCCACAGGGCATGAGGGGTCATTGAATGGTTTGATGAATGAAAATGATGTAAATCATATGCTATGGCCTTCACAGTCACCAGATCTCAACCCAGTTGAACACCAATGAGAGATTTTGGACCGACGTGTTAGACAGAGCTCTCCACCACCCTCATCAAAACACCAAATTAGGGAATGGAGATCCATCTCTCCAGAGGAGTTCAGTGACTTGTAGAATCTATGACAAGGAGCACTGAAGCTCTTGTGGAAGCTCTCGGTGGCCCAATACCTTACTAAGACACTTTATGTTGATTTTTCCCTTTAATTTGCAACTCATCTGTATGTTCAACATCTTATATTGCAACAGCTGAAGATGTGGCCCAAACCTTCGCTTTTATCTTCAAGAGAGGCTGTAAAAACACAGCCTGCCTGCACACTGGCTGTGCACTGACATGGTATGCTGTTATTACTGTCTTTGAATGTTGAACAGTGAAAATATTATCTCAGGGGGTTATTAGTTTTACTCGCTGGACGCATTGTCAAGGTAAGGCCTTTTGAAAGTAGTGCTGAATATTTTCCAACATCTGCACTATCCCCGACGTTTTTTAATAACATCTATCCTATCACATATCGGTAAAAATGAAATAGGGCCAAAGCTAATAAGAATGACAATAAAACCTAACTCTTATTTGATTGCTCCATGTGTTTCTTATTCACTTATCACACACACACACACACACACACACACACACACACACACACACACACACACACACACACACACACACACACACACACACACACACACACATAATATGCTAAGCACTTCTGGCTCCAAAACATTATTACTTTATTAGCCTCCAGACAGATGTGCTGATTGTCATTGTCATGCAGAACCAAACATGCTGTCTGTTGTCATGGTCAACAGGAAAAAACTCTCTTTTGATGCTTAATTTAATAATGCAAAACACAAAGCCGCCTGTGTCTGATGTGATGCTTCTCCTCCACTCTCTCTTGTGTGCACGTGTGGTGTCTGTGAGTGTATGAAGGATGCAGCAAAGAGCTGTCACAAGGTGTTTCACTATTATCTCACGTGTCAGGGCGAAATTTAAAAAAAAGACATTCGATACTTCCAACACCGATTGCACTGCTTGCCCTCAAATAGTCCCGTCCCATTCTCCCGACATTACAACATATGCTTTTGAGATGACCACATCATCAAGTCCCAGAGAGACACAACAAAAACAGAGCTGACTTTCTCTCTTACTCAATTTTCCGTCATATCTCTCTCTCTCTCTTTCTCTCTCTCTCTCTCTCTCTCTCTCTCTCTCTCTCTCTCTCTCTCTCTCTCTCTCTCTCTCTCTCTCTCTCTCTCTCTCTCTCTCTCTCTCTCTCTCTCTCTCTCTCTCTCTCTCTCTCTCACTCCCTCTCTCTCAAGGGCTTGCCTTGTTAGATTTGCTGAGGGGAACAGCTAATACCAGAGAGATCAAATTCCCCGACTGTCCATGAAAACTCCTAAATATTGGCCTTAGGTTTATGCAGAAATCACCCTTTGGGCAATAATATAACATTTCCCTGCTGATATATGCACATTAGTTAAAGGTAACTTGAGCTCCTCTGAGGAACACCTTTTCGTTATCATGTACACGGAAATAGTGCGAACAGATGAGAACAGAAAAGGACAGAGAAAAGGACAATGAGAGTGTGTGTACATACATAAAAACACAAATCTAACAGTTGATTAAAATTCAAACGATTGAAATGTGAAGACCAAGACCTACCAGTTTTCAAGCGTTTGGTAGAGAACTGGGGGGCCTCATGTATCAATCGTTCCTATGAGCAAAGTTGTGCATACACACCCATGGAATTTTTTTTTAGCCCTCAAGTTTGTCTAACAGCAGCAGCAAAGCATGATGGTTATTTGTAATTCCTTCCTCCCAACATCTATTGTCTACCTCTTTTAACGAGCAATCATCCAGGCCCGCAAAGACATCAGTGTTAGCCAATCAGTGTCTAAATTCAGGGGTTACCCAGGTTCTATTTCTATAATGATCTCTGAGCCAAACTTCAGGGCTAAAAAATCCCACGGGTGTGTACGCACACACTTAGCCGTAGTATATAACGCTGGCTACATGAGGCCCCTGGTTTCCAGCCCAGTATTTCATGGACAGCAGTAAGTTTTGACGTGAGATAATGCAGAAAGAAGTGAAATGGAGCAATCTAGTAAATCTGTGACTGCTTTTTATTTCCTCGTGGCATGACATGGACGTAACATGTCTGTGAATGTTCTCATTTTTGGATAGACATGGACGTAATGTCTTTTATAAAGCGCGCGTGCGTTTTAGTAAATCACACATGCTTTTTAACATTCAAGATTACGTTATTTGTCTCGAGGGAATTTTATCTTGGAAGTAAAGGCCGCCACATAAAAATACACAGACATAAAGTGCAGATCACAGACGAGTGCAGACATAAAGTGCATTCAAATACGTGCAGCACACAGCCCCTCGTTTCACACCCTCCTTATGTCCAAGTCGCACGCACGTTTCACTAAAGCGCAAGCACGCCCCCCGGCCCTACCACGGCATTTCGGTGCTCAGTGCCTGGCCGGAGCTCCACTCCAGAAAACACAAGCAGGCTATTCGTGCACCTTACCGTTTTCTGAAGTGGAGCACTAACTGAGCACTGAAATGCCGTGGTAGGGGCCCTACCACGGCATGTAACTGCCAGCATGTAACTGCTGTAGATTGACCCTCCTTTCATGCACCTTCTAACACACTTGGGTTTGTATGAGTAGGCCCCATATAGAGGTAGCTTGTGGTGACCCACATTTATATAACTAGAGACATTCACCTAAGAGGACAGTGTACCTTTAAGGGAAGAGGTGAGGGGTGAGATAATGCACTTCCGCTTCCGGTTCACAGTTCAGTGTCATTGTCGAACGTATGACATGAAAAGTTGGAGCTAGTAAACTACCTCGACTATGTCTACTCTCACGTCTCCTGTCTCGTTGTTTTCTAACTCCACAAGCTATTGATTTTTTTTTGTTATATAAATATTTATTAAAAATCATCAAAGAAAAGACTAGGACAGCTCTCCAATTTGAACTTTTAATATTGCCATGCCAGTTGCCATAGATTTGTCCTCCCGGTGTACGCTTTCAAACACACTTGGTTTTGAATGCGTAGGCCTTAGCTACAGAAAGCTATTGTTTTTTTTGTATGATTTAAAAAAATGATGAAAAATCAACAACTTTTTTTTTTTTAAATGTGATTGCCGTGGACTGACCCACCTGCCGTGCACTTTCTAACACACTTAGTTATGTATGAGTCGGACATTTATATGTGAATCGATTAAAGTTTTGTAGTACAAAAACTGCACTTTGAAATATGTCCAGTATCCAAATTAAAACCAACTTTACGCCGGTCCGAACCGAAGAAGAAAACGGGACTAAAAGAGAGAGAGAGAGAGGCCAGCACGGGACACTTGAATAGAGCGTTGTCGTGAGAGAACGATAGGAAAGGGAGAGCGGCAGTGGGTCACTTGTATGACCGAGGGAACGCTAACACTTATTTACGATCAGAGAACAGAACAGCCCGGAGCAAGTCTGTGCAGTGCACAGATGAACTTTTTTAGTGGCGCCCTCCGGCGCAATCGGCATTCAAGCCCTTTCAACTTTACAGCCCTGAATGGGCCCGACTAGCAGAGAAATTGTGTGAATGCGTATCTGAAGGGCAAGGGTGAGTATGTGAACTTTGTGTGTGTGTGTGTGTGTGTGTGTGTGTGTGTACTTGTACCTCCATCTTTGTGAGGACCAATTTGAGTTTTTAACCATCAGAGTGAGGGCATTTTGCAAAGTGAGGACATTTTGGCTGGTCCTCACTTATTTGAGGGTCTGTTTTAGGGTTAGGATTTGGGTTTAAGGTTAGGGTTAGGATTAGGTTATGGTTAGGGTTAGACTTGTGGTTCTGATGGTTAAGGTTAGAGTAAGGGGCTAGGGAATGAATGTAGTTAGTGAGGGGTCCTCACAAAAAATAGAAGTACAAACGTGTGTGTGTGTGTGTGTGTGTGTGTGTGTGTGTGTGTGTGTGTGTGTGTGTGTGTGTGTGTGTGTGTGTGTGTTACAGTCAATGATAGACAGACAGACATGCAATAGTAAAAATTCAAATCCCACAACTAAGCTTCCATCCTTTGTATGTAAACTCAGAATTGAAATTTGAAGAAATATGTGGCTCTAAACTATTACTGCAGTTGTATGTAAAGTCTTTTAAACCAATATCTGAGGCCATTTGAGGAGAATAAGAACTTCACTGTGGAATAAAAAAGGATAGCGTATGATTTCAAAAAGACCAATTAGGATAAAAAGAAAAAGGATTTTCCAAAAAGAAAACTGCTACGTGGAAATTGATCCTTCTTGTCCTGGAAGGGATTACCTGATGTATACGGAACGTAAAAACATGGAAGTTCACAGGGAATTAGAGTGCACACAATGCCTCCATCTCTGTCATTTATTTATGCACACGAATACAATAGTACATGGTGTCACAAGTGTAAGTATGACTTCGAAGACTCATACAGCTATGTCAATGAAATTCACATTGGTTTTTTTGGGGTTTTTTCCTGAGCAGGAAGACGTTTTGGAACGGTAGTGTGGATTTACCGCATGGTGGCTAGCCCGTGCGAACATCTACAAGGACCAGTGTGTGAGCGACCTCCTAGTGAACACAGTTCTCTGTCAGTACGATAAGAAATATGTACTGAGACCAGGCGACAGTAGTGAAGACAGACGTAACTTTAGTCTTGTACAACAACACATGGAAACTATGGCTACCATAGCTGTTCGAATTTCACCACCAGACAAGTTTGATTACTCCTGCATTTGCAATTGGCCAAAATGGATCAGACGTTTTGACCGTTTCAGAATTGCGTCTGGTCTCGACAACAAGCCCGAAACCTATCAAGTTAACACTTTCATGTATACCTTAGGTGTCGAAGCCAATGATATACATAGCGTTCTACCGTTTACTGCAGAAGACAAAGGGGAATACAGTAAAGTTAAGGAGGCTTTTGAGAAATATTGTGTTGGTAAACAATGTTATATTTGAAAGGGCTAAATTTAACATGAGAAACCAAGAAAATGGAGAGTAAGGAGTCTTTCATCACTTGAGTTAATACTTGAGCAGAGCTTTGCCAGTTTGGTGCACTTCATGACAAACTAATTAGAGATAGAATTGTAGTGGGAATCCTGGACAGGAAACTTTCACAGAGGCTCCAACTTGATCCCTACCTCACCCTGGTCAAGGCTACACAAAGTGCACAACAGAATGAAACAGAAAACAACTGACTCAACTCCATGTTGGAAATGAAAAAAGGCCTGATAATGTTGCTAGTATCAGATCAAAACACAAACACAGAAAAGTAATGCCAGAAACAGGTGACAAAACAGCTAAATCAAAAGAGCGTATGGAGGAGGGAAGTGACACCCATGGAAAGAATGTCCGGCCAGAGATGCAGAATGTCAATGCTGCCACAGAAAAAGGGCCATTTTGCAACAGCCTGTGGCAGTCCATTGGCCATTTACAATGTAACTCAGCAAGAGCCTAGTCAGTCTGGTGATGATGTCATGTTTCTTGGAGAGCTGAAAACGGTGCCAAAGACTGAATTGTTTGAGAAAATATGTTTCAATGGGGAAAAAGTTGAGTTCAAACTTGACACAGGAGGTACAGTTACAGCTATACTGGTTGAGATGTTCAACCCTGTGCATTATGGGCACTGTAAAAAGCAATACAAAGTCCTCTATGGACCAGGGAGAAATGTGCTACAAGTTCTTGGCTAGATCCAGAGCATGATGAAGGTAAAAGGCCACAGCACCACACAGAATGTGTACCTTATTAAGGGCCTCTCAAAACCTCTGTTGGGAATCCAGCAATAGAGGCGCTACATCTGATTCACAGGATCCTGAACGTTAAAGAGGTCAGTAGTGATTTCATCGCTGCATATCCAAAAGTGTTCACAGGACTGGGTTTATTGAAAGAGCCCCACACTATTGAGCTGGAGAATGATGCCAAACCATATGCCCTATTCACACCTCGTCACATTCCAATGCCTTTGCGGCACAAGGTCAAGGATGAATTGGAGCAAATGGAATGCATGGGGGTCATCTCCAAGGTCACCAGACTGACTGAACGGTGTACAGGAATAGTTGTGGTGACTAAACCAAATGGAAACCTTCACATATGTGTGGACCTGATGCACCTAAAACAGTTGGGTGAAAAGGGAGCGATACATACTGCCATCTGTTGATCAAACTCTACGTCTTCTGTCAGAGGCAAGGGTGTTCTCTAAATTAGATGCAAATTTCAGGTTCTGGCAAATTTCCTTGGCGGGTGAGTCGTCCTTGCTAACCACGTTCATTGCACCCTATGTACAATACTGTAATATTCTGTCCTTCGACCCTCTCATCTGATAAGGAACAACTCCCTAAAAAAAAAACCTTTAACAGGAAGGGAAAAAAATGGGGAATAAACCTCAGGTAGAGCAACAGAGGAGAGATCTCTCTCCCAAGATGGACAAACGTGCAATGGCTGTTGTGTGTACAGAATAAAACACAATTTCCAGAATACAACATTGAAATAGGATAACAGAATTATAATGGAAATATAAGATATATGAAGAATATGATGAGGAGGATGCCAAGCAGTGTTCAGATGCCACTGTAACAGGCTAGGAACTTAGTCATGTGCAAAAGTATTCAGCCCCCTTGATAGTCATCACTAATTTCTGGATTATAAAAGATACTCACACATCTGTTCCTGAACAATGTTATTTTAGTGAACCCATAAGCTCTAACAGCATGTTCCCAAAGCCAAAATAGCTATGTTTCGCTGACTTTCTATTGATAAATAAAAAAATAGTGCTTGCATAAGTATTCAACCCCTTGTGCTCTGAAAGCTCCAAGTTTACACAAATGACAAATTATTCCTAAAACAAACTCAGGTAAACACAATTGGACATAATTAGTGTGCATCTGTAAGATATTAAAGTAACGGTCATGTTTATGGATATAAAAAGCACTCTGTATAAAGTTCATTAGCCGGGCATGAACTCCATCAGATAATGAAGACAAAGGAGCATAATACTGAAGTACGACACAAAGTGATTAAAACGCAGGAGGCGGGAAAGGGATACAAAACAATATCCAAGTGTTTGGATGTCCCACAGAACAGTGTTGGCTCCACTGTCAGAAAGTGGAAGCTATATCACACCACCCAGACGCGTGTCCGAGCAAGATGTGGGCTGGTGAGGAAAGCCACAGATGATCTTGCAAATCACTCTGAAGGAGCTCCAGAGGTCAGAGGCTGAAACTCGACTAAATGTGCATGAGTCAACCATATCACAGGCTCTCCATAAATCTTGCCTGTATGGGAGGGTGGCAAGAAAGAAGCCGTTGCTCGAAAACTATGCATATAAAAGCACACTTGGAGTTTGCTACCAAGCATGAGAGAGACCCAGTTAGGATGTGGGTAAAGGCTTTGTGGTCAGATGAGACAAAAGTTGAGCTTTTGGCCAAAACTCAAAGCATTATGTGTGGTGCAAACCTAACACAGCTCATGCCCTAAAAACACCCTCCCTGCAGTGAAGTATGGCGGTGGCAGCATAATGCTGTGGGGTTGCTTTTCATCTGCAGGCACTGGGAACCTTGTTTAAATTGAGGGAAGAGTGGATGGAGCTAAATACAGGGAAATATTGAAAGAAAACCTGTTGCAGTCTGCCATAAAACTGAAGCTTGGAAGAAGGTTCACCTTCCAGCACAATGATCCTAAACACAAGGCTAAAGCAACAATGGCATGGCTCAGCAACAAAAAGGTGAACGTTTTGGAGTGGCCAAGTCAAAGTCAAGACCTCAACCCCATTAAAAATCTGTGGCACAGACTGAAAATCGAAGTCCAGAGGCACCATCTCACCAACCTGCATGACCTGTACAAATTCTGCTAATAAGAATGGGTAAAAATTACTCCAGAAGAATGTGGAAAGCTTGTACATATTTACCCCAAGAGAATCATGGCTGTTATTGCAGCAAAAGGGTACTCTACAAAGTATTGGTATGTGGGAGTTAAATACTTATGCAAGCACTATATTTTAGTTTTTAATTTATTTAAAAAGCCAGCGAAACATAGCTTATTTTGGCTTTGGGAACATGCTGTTAGAGCTTATGGGTTCACAAAAATAATATTGTTCGGGAACAGATGTGTGAGTATCTTTTATAATACAGAAATTAGTGATGACTGTCTAGGGGTTTGAATACTTTTGCAAGACACTGCAAACACACGGCAGCACGGTGGCACGGTGGTTAGCACAGTCACCTCACAGCAAGAAGGTCCTGGGTTCGAGGACGACCCCCAAGGTCAAACCTTGGGGGTTGTCCTGCGTGTGGGGTTTGCATGTTCTCCCCATGTCTACGTGGGTTTCCTCCGGATGCTCCGGTTTCCTCCCAAAGTCCAAAGACATGTAAGTCAGGGGAATTAGCCATACTAAATTGTCCCTTGGTGTGAAAGTGTGTATGTGTGTTGGCCCTGTGATGGAAGGTGTGGTTTCTTAAGTAGAGTTTTGACCACAGCTGTCTTAAAACTGCTGGGAACAGTGCCAGTAGTAAGTGATAAATTAGCAATGTCTAACATTGTAGGTCTCCGCAAAGGCCAGATGGCTTTAAAAAGTTTTGCTAGTAAAGGATCAAGCAGGCAAGTAGTTGGTTTTACAAGCTGACACAAGCTTAAAGCTTAGTCCAAGTATCGAGAGATAGTAAGTTGTAATAACAGGGACTATCAGTAACTCATTGTATAGCGCTACCAGTCACACTTCGTCTCCAGTGGCCAAATCTGAAAGGATTCAGTTTGCATCAAGCAAGGCACTACAATCGGGGATCCAAGTGAAGCATTACTGGCATACTGAGCTACTCCATTGGAACATGGATACTCACCTGCTCAGTTGCTGATGGGAAGAGAAGTGTAAAAGTGTATAAGCATTCCGCAGCTACCACCCACGCTTCGTCCTCTTCTTCTTCTTCTTCTTTTGTTTTTTCCCCTGTTTCCCAGGGGTCACCACAGTGGATTTTACAATTTCCATCGATACCCTGTGAAGGCACAGCACCAATGGTGACCATTGTTAACCTGGGCCTTGACCAATCCGGTATGGAGCCTCCACCGATATGGTAAGGTCTTGTCAATCCACATACTGATTTGGCAGTTTTACATTGGATGCCCTTCCTGACATAACCACTATGGACGGTGGCACAGTTAAAGCGCTGGGTGCCAACTCAGTATTCATGGACTAGCTAGCGCCCATGCCTGTCGCAAAACCACCACACTTCGTCCTAAGTGGCCAAATCTGAAAGTTTGCGTCAAGCAAAGCACTACAATCACCACCACTGCACTCGCCCACTGCCAGAACTACCACCAGGACAGAAGATTTGGCTCACTATGGAACACAAAGCAGGCTCAGTCGTCAGTGGAGGAGGACCACCCAGATCATACCTTGTGGATACGGACAAGGAGCTGCTTAGGCGCAACACAATCCGTCTTCACCCATTGAATTCACATCCTGACAAAGAATAAGAGAATCACATGATCCTGATCCCCCACTTGCAACATCGCAAACCCTGACCACCACCGGATCAAGATGGGTCTCACATCCACCTCAGAAGTTAGATCTCTGAATGGATGAGACTGAAACAGTTATTGGTACAGTAGATTTTAGTTTACATGTTCATGAGTTAATATTGCAGTTAATGGAGAAAGTTACACATGTCTCCAGAACCTAAGTTTAAAAGGTTAAAGAATGGACTTATTTTGGGTAAAAATTGTTGGGGGAGGGGTCATCCAAAAAAGAGGAATGTGTCCAAGAAGGGATTACTGAAATGTATATGGAACGTAAAAACAAGGAAGTAAACAGAGAAGTAACGTTCACACAATGCCTCCATCTCTGTCATTCATTTATGCCCATAAATACAATAATGGAAGCTTATCTAGTGAGTTTCATGAGCAGGACCACACCTCAACCATGCCCCTTGTGGTATTCTGGTACACCGTCAACACCAGCTCTCTTCCAGGTAACATCATCATGCACACCTCATCAACACACCACGACGTCAGTGCTCCCATTAAAGGGATAGCACAATCATATCCTCCAGCTCAAAGACAGCAGAAAGAGCAGCAACAAAAAAAAGACAGGCATCACCCACAATTAATAACACCAGGGCTTCAGCAACCAACCCCCGTCAACACTTAACACAATCACCCACAGATGGAGTGACCAACACCAGAATTCCAGGGCCCTGCACACCCCATCGGGCCCCCCATCAAGCTGCTCACCAGCACCAGCAGACTACATCGTCCAAATTCAGCAATTACAACAACCAGCATTAGAATGGAAACCCGGCACTGGAATGCCAGTGCCCCCCACCACCCTCCTCCAGCACCCACATCAGCCTGCCTCAGCCGGGGCTCCTAGTACCAGGATGCCAGCTCTCCCCGCTACCCTTCTCCAGCATTCACATCAGTTCGCTTTAGCTAGGGTTTCTGGCATCAGGATGCCAGCGCCCCCTGCTGCCCTCTTCCAGCACTCACATTGGTTTGCTTTAGCTGGGGCTTCTGGCACTGGGATGCCAGCGCCCCTTTCCTGCCTACTTCCAGCAACTGCAGAAGCTTGCTTTAGCCGGGGCTCCTGGCACTGGGATGCCAGGATCTTATGTCTCTCAGCTTCACCAGCCCCTGCAGCTCATATCAGCTGGAGCCATTGGCACCGGGATGCCAGCACCCAGCTTTCCTCCACAGCCCTCGAAGAAGCAAGCTCCTTCCTTACTTAACTCTGGTCATCCTTCTCAACCCATTCCAGCCCAGCAGACATACACTAACTTCACTCTGTCTACAGCTAAACCTCCTGTTCACCAACTAACTCTCTCATCTTCTGTCTGTCCCGTTCCCACCAGTCTACATAAGCCAATCATTGATGGAAACTACACAGATCTTGCACTCCTTATCTTGGCTTCCCTTCGTCAACCACCTGCCAATAGATCCCTTGAAGGACTTGAAGGGAGCCTCCACCTGAAAGGGAAACACTCACCCATTCCAGAGAGCTTACACCGACAGAGTTCGCTTATGCCTTCTCTCTCTTCAGAGATGTTCTCTGTTAACATTTTGCCACCTGCCATCAGGAACTGGGTGATTACATGTCCATTATCCTTAATCTGGCCCTCCGTTTTGGAGGTAACGGTGCCTATCAATATCAAATGGACAGCACAGTGGCCCAGTGGTTAGCACTGTTGCCTCACAGCAAGAAGGTTCTGGGTTAGAACCCCAGGCCGTTCCAGGTCCTTTTGTGTGGAGTTTCCATGTTCTCCCCGTGTTTGCGTGGGTTTCCTCTGGTGCCCCTTTTCCACCAACAGGGAACGGGTTCGGTGCCGGTTCGCATTTCCACCAAAAATAAATTGGTTCAGAACCCGAAAAGTTAGTTCCGAACCGGCACCAAAAAATAGCAGGTTCTTCAGCGCGAACCGTAACGACATCAATGGGCATGTGACATTCCGGCGGAAGAAGAGAGAAGAAAATGGCGAAATCGGCAGATAACAAGGGCGCGCAGTGGTCAGCTGAGGAAACTCGGTGTTTGGTTGTTATCTGGGCATCTCCCGAGTTTCAGGAAAAACTAGAGAGTAGTACGAGAAAGAGTAAGCTGTATGGCGATTTAGTAGAAGAGATGGTCAAGAATGGGTTCACTCGAACGCAAGAACAAATTATCAACAAGTTAACAAAACTTAAGAAAGAGTTGTCCAAAAGTGGAGCTGGACGACGTAATAATACGATGCCATATTATTGCTAGCTAGTGGGTTTCAGTGGGATGTAGCTAATGTTTACGTCTGGTGTGCAACGCACAAAGTCCCCCGTTGATGCCGTACAACGGTTCCGCTATAAACTGGTCGAAACGCGGGCCCGTTCGCCACACAACACCAAGGTTCTCAGAATCCTGAATGGAACCGGTGCCTGAACCAGAGCTACTTTGGTGGAAAAGGGGCTTGGGTGCTCCGGTTTCCTTCCACCATCAAAAGGCATGTATGTGTAACAGAGTTGAAAATGACCTCACTCAGATAAAGTGAATTGTCCCAAAATTTGTATTTTAACATGTTATTGTAATCCAATGCTTTTTGATGGTTTGTGTAAACCCCAGATGTTGCACCGCATTCACTAAGGTTAAATATGAGGCTGCGCGACTGTTTGTCTATTTACTTTCGCTTTGACACATTTTGGGCATTTGCGCTTTCCGTACTTTAGAGAGCTAGGCCATTTCCGCTGGAGACTTGTTTGCAGTCGCGTTGCAGCAGAAATCGCATGGATTGTTGTTTTATTTGTGAATGCAGGCAATAAAAGCCACTGTTAGGAACCCCTGGTCTGAATCTCTATCACGAACACCTGCACAAGTGAGGGTCGTTACACTGGTGCCGTGACTTCTTCTGGATCAATTGGATCAGCTCCGCAAGCAGATCGCCGAAGGTGCTGCGCTGCGCTGTCTTCCTGGAATGTGCAGCGTGATTTTTCTGGTGATTCCGTATATGACCGCTAGGGGACACTCTAACACTGCATTTAAGATATATCCATGGTAGTTTTAATGCGAGGAAGTGTAACTACACTGTACATTGCCTAGCCATTTCTCTTTAATTTCAGTGTACTATATTGCTATTTAGAAATATTTTTCTCACATCACACTACAGTTTAGTGTTCAGTATTTTTCAGGTGGTGTGACAGCAATTTTCTGCATTTGTCATTTCTAGTTTTATTATTATTTATTTTTCTAATTTCATGTTTCTAAAGGTATCATGGCTGAGGGAAATAACAGTCAGGTCAATGGGTTTAAAGGCTTCTCCGTGAATAGGGGCAGGGGTGCTCATTTTAATGGTCTGAATGCTAACACATTGTCTAGTGGGTATGGAAGTGAGAGTGCAGGTGGCCTTCAAGAACATGTTAGTGATGTTTGGGACAGGGGGCATAGTGTGAGCCCGGGCTGTTCTCCTAGTGAACAGTTTTTGAGGGTGGATGCATAGACTTCTACTCCGGTGAATGATAGCATTGCCATGCAACGCCTGACTGATATGGTAGGCCAACTGGGAGAGCAAATAGGTAACTCCATTGCAGCTAGACTTTTCTCTTCTGGACTTACTGATCGTACTAATACACATGATACACCTTTGACTGACAAACCAGCGACTGTTCTGACTTCAGGCCCTACACAACAAAACACAACGCCAGTTGTAGTTCATGTCAAGACTGAACGTGAACCTGTGACTTTTAGGGGAAATAGTTCTGACAAGTACTCTGTTCAGGAATGGATAGCCATGACAAAAGCTCACCTTAGGAAACAGTCTTACACAACAGCTGAACAGGCGGATGAGATACAAGGAAGGCTTTTAGGAAAGGCAAGAGACGTGGTCAAAGTAGCTCTGAGGAATGATGACACACTTGATGTGAAGCAGAACCCAGATCTCATATATGAAATTCTAAAGCGATATTTCAGTCAGTCTTCATCATCACTTCCGTTGCAAGATTTTTACACCACACTGCCCAATCCAAAAGAAAATCCAGTCGACTACTGGATCAGACTAAACAAAGCAGCAGACACAGCTGATGAGGGACTGCACCGTCAGGGTAGGAGAATGGAGAACATAAGTGGAGAGGTGGCACAAATGTTTGCGAAGCACTGCCCTGATCCGCAGCTTTCCTCAATTTTGAAATGCAAGCCTGTCAGTGAGTGGACCTCTAAAGACATCCAGTTCAGGATAGATGAATATCAAAGGGAATGGGGTGCGTCTGCAACATCTTACAGTGTCCCACAGCTGAAAAGTCACCCTGCAGCTGTGTTCGACAATGATTCAAACACCTGCGCTCACTCTGATTCTCATCGGATGGACCCCCAGTCAACTTGTCCACCATGTTCTCATGCCACGTCTTTGTTTCAGACTCCCAGCTCATGCTCAGACTCTGCATGTGTCCAGCAGAACGTCCAGCGACCACAGCGCATCCCGCCGCCACAGCATGTCCAGCCGCCACTGCATGTCCAGCGCCCACAGCACGTCCCGCCGCCACAGAATGCTCAGCAGCCTGATGATGGAGTCCTTGGCCGCATGATGAGCATGCTTGAGAGAGTCTTGGCCAGGGTGGAGCCGCGCAATCCTGAGCGTAGTCAGAAACGCCCCAGCCCTTTCAGCGCACCGCCACGTAGAGTTTGTGGAGATGTTAATCACTCCACCTTGTTTCACTGCAAATCTGACCATCTCTGTTTCAAGTGTCTGGCCCCTGGTCACTCAAGGCAGCACTGTCCAAACAATGCCCCGCCCCAATTCAGCCCGGCTTCGGGAAACTTGCTGACCTGTATTCAGAGGGAGGCAATACAGGTCATAAAGAATCCTCCCACTCGCTAGACACCGATATTTTTGATTCAACTTTTAATTTTGTCAATTTTTCTCAGTTTCAGTCAACAAACATTGTGTATCAAAACACTCAGACTGTGGGTGGCAGTGACAGCTTATTTTACGTACCAGTGAAGGTGGGCGGCAAAGTGACTCTTGGGGGTATGCTAGATAGTGGCTCAATGGCATGTACAGTCAGTGATACTGCTATGCGTAACCTGCTCTCTGTTGGGGCAGTGTGTGAAGCAGAGAGATTCTCCACCGATGTGACTCTCATTGGTGTCGGTGGTCGACGAGTGCACCCGAAGTCAGCCTTTTACATTAACATGGAAGTTAATGACTGCAAAATGATTGTGCCGACGATTGTAGTTGAAGGACAACATGATGACCTAATTATCGGAACCAATGTGATCAAACACATACTGTGTGAGTCAAAGAAGTGTAGTACGTACTGGACAGCAGTTTCTGCACCGTCCTCTACCGACACTGAAACCGAACATTTACTCTCCATGCTAGCTGGCTTGCATAGATGGGGCACTGGTGAAATGCCTGACAAGATAGGCACAGTACGTTGTAAGTCGGCCACTTGCCTTCAACCCGGCTGTGAATACCTTCTGTGGGGAAAGCTGCCAAAACTCACACTTGTGTCTCCTGGTAGTGCGGTGATGACAGAGCCTACGTCAGCACGGTCTGCACCCAAAGGACTGATGGTCGCCAGAGTTGTCACACCCCTGTGGGCAGATGGATGGGTTCCCTTGAAAGTGATGAATGTCTCTGAAAAGCCTTTGTTTTTGAGACGTAATGCTAAGCTTGCTGACCTGGTGCCCTGTGTCGCTTTGGAAGATTTAGACCTAGTCAGTGGTCATCAGAGCGCTTCCACCGTGCCTGCTACTCCTGTCTGTCCTGATGCAAGATGTGCTGGGGAGAATCTAGAGTCCATTGGCCTGAGTGAGCTGGACATCAGCCTGTGTGATGCGTCATCGGACTGTAAAGACAAGTTGTCCAAACTTATTGTTCACTACCAGGATGTCTTCTCACGCAACCACCTTGACTGCGGCAAAGCAGAAGAGTTTGTCCACAGAATCCACTTGATTGACCAAAAGCCATTCAGACTTCCTTTCAGACGTGTGCCACCGAGCCAGTATCAAAAACTACGTCAGGTCTTAAGTGAAATGGAAGAAAAAGAGATCATTCGAAAGTCAACAAGCGAGTATGCCTCACCATTAGTTCTTATCTGGAAGAAGAATAGTGATTTGCGTGTGTGTACTGACTTCAGGTGGCTGAACAAGAGGACTTTGAAGGACGCTCACCCTCTGCCACATCAGGCCGATTGCTTGGCAGCACTTGGTGGCAATTAACTGTTCAGCACAATGGACTTGACTTCAGGATTTTAAAACATGCCCTTACATGAGGATGACAGGAAGTATTCAGCGTTCACTACACCTATGGGGCTTTACGAATACAACAGGCTGCCACAGGGGCTCTGTAACAGTCCAGGGAGTTTCATGAGAATGATGACTTCCATTTTTGGTGATCAAAATTATCTAAGTCTGTTATGCTATTTAGATGATATTTTGATTTTTGCTCCTGATGAAAGTTCTGCCCTTGCACGTCTTGAAATGGTGTTCAAAAGACTCCGTGCCCACAACTTGAAATTGGCACCTAAGAAATGCTACTTTTTGAGGAAGTCTGTCAAATTCCTTGGCCATATTGTTGACGAGCATGGAGTTTCGACTGACCCAGGCAAAGTTGAGAGCATAAGCAGTATGACTGTGACTGACTTGATGGAAGCGGATGGAGTGACACCATCTGAGAAACGTGTGCGATCTTTTCTTGGCATGCTAAATTTTTATCAGCACTTCATCCCAGGATACTCAGCCCTTGTGAAGCCCCTGTTCTCACTGCTGGCTGGTCAGAAACAGAAGAAAGGCCGAAAACCTAGGTGTGCTGTAGTGAGCCGAAAACTAAAGTCAACAGACTGGACTGCTGACCATGATAGGGCATTTGCTGAACTCAAACAGGCCCTCATAGATTCCGTTGTTTTGGCCCACCCAGACTTTAGTCAACCGTTTTTGCTGTCTACAGACGCCTCGTTGGATGGCCTTGGGGCCGTTTTATCTCAAGTGCGTGAAGGTGACTCAGTGGCTAGACCAATTGCATTTGCTAGCAAGTCCTTAACTCGGTCACAGAAGAATTATCCAGCCCATCGATTAGAGTTTCTTGCACTGAAGTGGTCAGTTTGTGACAAGTTTAGCCACTGGTTGAAAGGCCACGACTTTACTGTGTGGACTGACAATAATCCATTGACTCATATTATGACTAAACCTAAACTTGACTGTTGTGAGCAGCGATGGGTGTCAAAATTAGCCAGTTACAATTTTGACATCAAATATGTGCCAGGCCCAAGAAATATTGTTGCTGACGCACTCAGCCGTGTCCCTTTTTGCAAAAGTGTCGGTCGCAGACTGGTCAGTGAACCACTTCATGACCTCGCCAGAGAAGCTGCTGTTTTGTCTGACACAGCTATTCAACAGACCTTCAGAGAGTCAACCAACCAGTCTGTAATGGCAGAGAAGCAAACACGTCTTGTAGCCACAAATGCCCAGTCCCTTCCTATGTCAGCTCAGTCTTTATCCACACAGGAAGTCTCTGCTGTTATCCAGTCACACACTGAATGGGCCTCTGGAGCAAGGACGCGTGCGACAGCCCTTGTGCGTCACCTACCCCAGCTCATTCCTGACGGTTTGCCCAGCCTGCCTGCCTTTACTGCTGGAGATCTCCGTGATGCACAATCTAGAGATAGTACGTTGTCTCACATTCGTTTTTTTGTGGAGAGGTCTCGGAGACCATCCAGACAGGAAAGAGCACAGGAGTCGAGTCAAGTCCTGAGGCTGCTGAAACACTGGGAAAAGTTTGTTCTGAGTGATGACGTCTTGTACAGAGTGTCACGTGATCAAATTTCGAAGACAAGACGCCATCAGTTTGTTGTTCCTGATTGTCTGAAGACTAAAGTCTTGAAAGGAGTGCATGACAGTGCAGGTCATCAAGGTCAGTCAAGAACCCTGAGCATTGCCAGACAGAGATTTTTTTGGCTGCACATGGACAGAGATGTGAGAGAATACGTTCGTCATTGTCAGCGTTGTATAGTGAGCAAAATGGCCGAGCCTGTAGGAAGAGCTCCTCTTGAAAGTATTGTCACTTCCAGACCACTGCAACTTGTATGCATTGATTTCTGGTCAGCTGAAGATTCGCACAACAAATCTGTGGATGTTTTAGTAATGACCGACCGTTTTACCAGACTGGCTCAGGCCTTTGCCTGCAGGGATCAATCAGCCAAACAAGTAGCGAAAGTCCTCTGGGAGAAGTATTTCTGCGTCTATGGATTCCCTGAGAGGATCCACAGTGACCAGGGTCCAAGCTTTGAAAGCGAGTTGATCGCTGAACTTCTACAGTTATCTGGTGTGCGAAAGTCCCATACTACTCCATACCACCCGATGGGAAATGGCAGCGTCGAACGTTTTAATCGAACGCTGGGCGATATGATCAGAGCTCTTCCCTCAGAATCAAAGCAAGACTGGCACAGACGTTTACAAACTCTGACATTCATGTACAATTGCACTGCCCATGAGACAACAGGATATGCACCATTTTACCTGATGTTTGGAAGGGTGCCCCGTCTTCCAGTAGTTATCCTGTTTGGAAACATCTTGACTGACCCTGATGTGACCGACTTTGGCAGATATGTCACGAAGCTGTCTGAGGACCTTAAGGAAGCCATGCTAATTGCTCAAGAGCATGTGACAAAGGAACAGAACAGACACACAAGACTGTATAACAGGAAAGCGAAAGGACCGACAATTGAAATTGGAGACCGAGTGCTTGTGGCTAATAAGAAAGAGAGAGGAAAGAGAAAAGTTGCTGACCGATGGGAGTCTATTGTTTACACTGTGACTGAGCTGAATCCCCAAACGCACAGATATAAGATACAGGACACTGTCACAGGGCGTGAGCGGACTGTCCATCGTAATCTATTTATGCTGGTGAATTTTCTTCCTATTCAAGATGTGCCACAGTTTTCTCAGTCTGGTCTCTCAATGTCCTCCGTCCAGTCCTCCGTCTCTGTCCATTCCATGGCCTCAGGTCAAGCTACGTCAGAGCACACTCAGACTCAAGTGTCCGTTCAGCAGGATGAGACTCAATGTGGAGTTGATGATGTGCACAGTCTTGTGAGCGTCCCTGAACCTGAAAATTACTCAGATATCCTGCCTGCGTCTGAGGAGAGAACCAGAGAATGGGTCAGTCACCTGAACAACACCCCAAGTCAACAGTCTCCTGAAGGAGGTGCTAGGGAGCCTTCTACTGACTTTACTAACGACGTGTTGACTGACAAGGTCCCAGACTCACACTCTGAACTCTCTCACGCCTCCCTCACTGATGACACTGGTGATAGGGATGACACCTCGACTGTTAGTGGCCATCACACAGTTTTGTCTACAGTTACTTCTGACTCTGTAAGTGACGCTGCACATACTGTTGCACCCACTGAACTGCCTGAGTCTGCACCACACCGCACTACACGTCTGGGTCGTGTCGTTCGACCAGTTAACAGGCTCCTTTACACTATAGCTGGACAAGATGTCACTAGACGACTGCGGCGGAATGTTCAGACTGTATGCAGCGCTGTAGTTCAAGCTCTTAGGGCATAAGTCTCTTTGTTTTTTTCTTTTTTTGCAGATCTTTCTAATGTCCTTAGAAGTGCGGTACTAGGTGAACACTTATACCTACTTCTATGTGTATTGACAGTTTTTAGGCAAGTGTAGAATGTGTAAGGCATTCTATAACTGGTGGTTGGTTGGAGAGTTTTTGACGTTGCTCTCTGTCCACCGCATCCTTAAAGGATACTTCTAGAGTCGGTCTTCTTGTGTGTAGTCCCATGACACCAGATGAATCATAGGTATAGTTTGCGAACATGTGTATAATTTTGTCCAGAATTCAGTGGGGGTGGGTGTAACAGAGTTGAAAATGACCTCACTCAGATAAAGTGAATTCTCCCAAAATTTGTATTTTAACATGGTATTGTAATCCAATGCTTTTTGATGGTTTGTGTAAACCTCAGATGTTGTACCGCATTCACTAAGGTTAAATATGAGGCTGCGCGACTGTTTGTCTATTTACTTTCACTTTGACACATTTTGGGCATTTGCGCTATCCGTACTTTAGAGAGCTAGACCATTTCCGCTGGAGACTTGTATGCAGTCGCGTTGCAGCAGAAATCTCATGGATTATTGTTTTATTTGTGAATGCAGGCAATAAAAGCCACTGTTAAGAACCCCTGGTCTGAATCTCTATCACGAACACCTGCACAAGTGAGGGTCGTTACATATGTTAGGGTTAATACTCCTGCCTGTGCCCCTGACCAAGGCAATGGAAAGAAGAACTGGAGTTGGTCCCCGGGCACTGCAACTGCCCACTGATCCTATACAATAGAATGGGTTAAATGCAGAAGATAAATTCATTGTAAGAATACAATTCGTTGTAACAATACAATGAAAAAATAAAGTGGCTTTTTTTTAATCCACTTTGCCTCTGAAGCCGCGGCCCAGCTTCAACAATTCAACGAAGCCACATACTTGGGCACACTCGGCAATGATTGTCGCATAGTCACAGCTTGTGACAGCCCTTATGTGCTCCCTATATGGTGCCCCATCTCACCCAGCCTCTTCCTGCTTCATTCCCGCCAACATTGAGCCACATCAAACCTGAAAAGGAGTTTCAGCTTTCTCTCATTTAATAATAATAATAACAATAATTTTATTTATATAGCTCTTTTCTAAAACAACGTTACAAAGTGCTTCACAAAAAAGAAGATAAAACCGGACAAGGCAAAAATAAGAGTAAGATCAAATAAGAGTAAAAATAAAAACAGTATAAATAGATTAAAAAAAATCAAGCAAAAAAAATATCAAGCATTTGTAAAAGCTTTCATAACAATAAAAGTTTTAAGACAAGATTTAAAAGAAGCTAGAGACTTAGTTTGTCTTAGCTCAACAGGAAGAGAGTGCCATAGTGTGGGGGCTCTAACAGCAAAAGCCTGATCACCCTTTGCAACAAACCGAGACCTGGGAATAACTAGCAGGGCTCCATCTGCAGACCTTAATGGTCGAGGGGGGGCATACCAAGTCAATAAATCACAAATGTATGAAGGAGCAAGACCATTTAAAGTCTTAAAAGTGATCAGTAAATTTTTAAAATCAATTCGAAATATAACGGAACCAGTGGCAAGCACAGGAGTGATATCATCATGCCTCCTTGTCCCGGCAATGAGCTTAGCAGCGGCATTTTGTACCAACTGCAGATGGTGGAGGGAGCCCTTGCTGATACCAGAATAAATTGCATTACAATAGTCAAGTCAAGAATAGATAAAAGCATGTACAACTTTTTGCAGAGCGGCAATTGATAAAAATGACCTAATTTTGGAGATTAGCTTGAGCTGGAAAAAGCATGACTGAACAACATGTTTGATTTGATTATCAAAACTGAGCTTAGCATCAAATATTACCCCAAGATTCCTAGCAGCCTGCTCACTTGATGTCAACAGCTCCATCAGCAACCATACCTTCAAACCAGTGTCTTCTGCTCCATCTGTCCTCTTTCCCGTAACCAACAGATTGATAAAAAAAGGCAGGCACATCATGCACCAATGAGGTCACGCCATATCAGCACTCACATCAGCCTGCCTAAGTTGGAGCTTCTGGGTGTCCAGGTAGTGTAGCGATCTATTCCGTTGCCTACCAACACAGGATCGCCGGGTCCAATCCCCGTGTTACCTCCGGCTTGGTTGGGCGTCCTTACAGACACAATTGGCCGTGTCTGCAAGTGGGTGGTCGGATGTGGGTATTTGTCCTGGTCGTTGCACTAGCCCCTCCTCTGGTCGGTTGGGGCGCTCCCCGGATCGGCAGAGAGGGGGTGGAGCAGCGACCGGGACGGCTCGGGGTAATTGGCCAGATACAACTGGGGAGAAAAAGGGGAAAATTTGAGAAAAAAAAAAGTTGGGGCTTCTGGCACCGGGTTGCCAGCACCCCCAGCTGTCCACTTCCAGCAACCACAGCAGATGGCTTTAGCCGGGGCATTTGGCACTGGGATGCTAGCGCCCCCTGCTGCTCACTTCCAACAAACAGCAGCTTGCTTTAGCCAGGGCTCCTGGCACTGGGGTTCCAGGATCTTCCGTCACCCAGCTTCACCAGTCCCGGCAGCTCATGTCAGCTGGAGCCATCGGCACTGGGATGCTGGCACCTAGCTTTCCCCCACAGCCCTTGCAGCAGAACGTTCCTTCCATACTTAAATCCGGTCTTCCTTCTCAACCCATTCCAGCCAGCAGGCAACCATCAACTTCACCTTGTCTACAACTAATCCTCCCATTCGACATTCTAACGTTTTCATCTTCTGTCCTTCTTCAATTCGGCGTGAAGACTTCTCCATTCACTATGCCACCATTAATCATGTCATCGCCCTCATCAAACTCGCGGGGGACGGGTCCCGGGTCTCAAAATCGGACACTACCAGTGCTTTCAAAGTTCTCCCTATCCACTCTGACTTCAGGCGATTCTTTGGCATCTGCTGGAAAGGTAAATATTACTTCGCTGTTAGGCTCACTTTTGGTTGCAAGCAGCCCTTAACTCTTCAATACCCTGTCAGTAGCCTTCTGCTGGATCCTGTCTAACAACAGTAAGATTTCCTTACTCATTTATCTCTTGGACAATTTCCTCATCATTTCCCTTCCCTCATCGCCACCCACTTCCGGTTTGGTCACTCTGAATTCAGTTTTCTCCGACCTCGGGGTTACACTGCAGAGAAAACAGTGGGCCCATCCACAACCCTTGAGTTTTTGAAATCACTCTTGACACATCTGTTTCAGGCTTCACTTCCAGTCAAAAAGCTCAACTGAATCAGCCTTCTGATCTCCAATTTCCTCCTCACCCCATGCCGCACCAAACACCAACTTCTCTCCCTCCTAGGCCACCTCAAATTCCCCCTATGCATCATTCCCCAAGGGTGAGCCTTTATCGCTCACTTGCTATCTATTACTTCTTCCATCCCATCACTCTTGACTTCAATTTCCCTGGACAGTTCAAGCCGTGCTGAAGTCCATCTGTGGCTCAACTTTCTTGCCAATTGGAACGGAATCCCCTTCCTCTATGATTCCCAACTGACTCAACCACATGACATCCATCTGTACACTGATGCCACTCCTGCCGGTTTTGGGAGTTTCTAAAATGGAAGATGGTTCACAGCAGAATGATCCCCAGAGCTCGCAAATGAATGCCGGGTTGCTTCCTGTGTGCTCTTCGAAATCTACCCCATAATAGCTGCAGCTATTCTGTGGGGCCATGAATGGTCCCGCAAGTCCTTCCTTATATACTCAGATAACCATGCAGTCGTAGACATAACAAAGGATGCCCAACTCCCCATCTATCATGCCATTCATGTGCCACCTAATCTGGTTCTCCATCACACACCAATATGTTTTCTACGCAGCTCATGTTCCTGATCACTCCAATGCCATCACTGACTCTCTTTCTTGTTTTTCGTTTCAGAAGTTCAGAAGCTTGGCGCCTCATGCAGATACCCTTCCAATACAAGTTCTACCATATTCAGCACTGACATTCAACTTGTAAATTCTGCACTAATACCCTTGATCATCAACTCCCAGAACTCCATCATCAACAGCCAACCACTCTCAACCCTCTCATCCTACTGGACAGCTAGGAAAAGTTTCCATTACTTTCATGACCAGTATAACATAACCTTCCCGTCATTTCATCTTTTCACCATGACTTGTTTCATTAGCTACAACCATTCCGTGATGAGTATTAAACACATACCATCACAGTTTATCTCAGCACCATCAGCTTCTTCTCCAAACTCATAATAACTGGCAGTCTGGGCATGGCCTCCAGCCATCCTCAGATAACTTTACTCCTCAAAGGACTCCTACGTCAAAAGCCAGCGAAAACTCCTCACTGCCTTCCTCTTACTGCCAACTTGCTGTCAGTCTCCATCTACACCATCTACTCTGGATACGGCACTCCTCACATTGCTCAAACTTTTGAAGCCATCTTCTTGCTTGCTTTTGTTTTTTTGTTTTCCTCAGATGCACCGAATTCATCGCCTCAACCATTCATTTTGACCCATGCCACGATGCTTGCATTTCAGACTTATCTTATTTCTCAGATGACACCATGGTATTCTACTTAAAGCAAACATAAACCAATCAATCCAATCAGCCTACACCTGTCTTTTACTTCAAAGTTGAATCATCGCTGGAAATCTTTCGAGACCCTTGTGAACTATACTTACTATTCCAGAAATCTCAGAGCATAACATCGACAGACCCTCTTTTCATCACTGAATACGGACAAGTGGTTACTCAATTCTGGTTCCACCATCACTTCTGCCACATACTCTCATTGTTAGGCACGTCTGTTCATTACTCCAGACACTCCTTCAGGATTGGAACTGCCACTTCCGCCTCCCGCATTGGCCTCCCAGAACATCTCATACAACTCGTGGGCCATTGGTCCCTCCCAAACATATCATCACTACATGTGTTCACATCTCAAAGGTCTCAGATCCACTCAATCTTATCCTAAGTAACTGGAGGTTTTGGGGGTCCGTCATTGCCCGGGTGCTACGGCGGATTCCCTACGAAGCTTCCTCACAATGCAGTCAGCAAGCAGAAGAAATACAAGAACTAAGCACATCAATCATTTTTCTTTAATAAGTCATATAAATTCATCTTGTTGATAGTGTGGTCCTTGCTAGTGAATTGAAGCTTATCTAGTGAGTTTCAGAAGCAGGACCACACCTCAACCGCACTACTTCCGGTATACTTATAAATACCCACCTAACCCTCTCCTCCACTTCCACTCTCGTATTCTGTGCCCCCACCCCCACCCTATTTCTCTGTCTCTTCCTCTTTCTATTCCTTCGTAGGGTCCTGAGGGGTCCGTTGTTGCTCAGGTGCTGTGGCAGATTCCCTACGAATCTTCCCACAACCCAGTTAGCAAGCAGAAGAACTACAAGAACTATGCACATCAATAATTTTTCTTTAATAAATAATTTAAACACATCTTGTTGATGGTGTGGTCTTTGCTATTGAATAGTACACTTCTAGACTCAGGCTGCATATTAATCTTCATTTCTAGTCAATGATGAATGAAAGGACTTCTTGTATTTTTTCAGAAGTAGAACCAAAGCAATATGTACCACTGAACTAAGGGACTTCTTGTCCACCATTCTGCCAAATTCTAAATACTGATATAATTATTCATTTTTATTAACCCTGTGATAGGGGGACTTGGCATAAAATATTTGCAAAAAAAATCCATTGCAAAGACCCAGAAAGTTGATCAGTTCATCTGGACACAAAGTTTAGTAGGAGAAACATTTCATCTCTCATCTAAGTGACTTCGTCAGTCTCAGCTGACTGCAGGTATCCCCAACCTTATAAACAGCACAATTGCATAGCGACCCAAAATGGCGATGAGTTTCATATGCAAATACAATGACCATTAATTAGAGTTACAATGGTCACGTGTATGGCCCACAATGTCCCACTAAAGTTTGTGTCCAGATGAACCGATTCAACTTTCTGGGATTTTCTTACCTGAATTATTGAGCATGAAGACATTACAAAGACGTTAGGAAAGCAGTGCAGAGTATTAGCATTTGTGTATGTGCGTGTGTGTGTATATGTGTGTGTGTGTGTGTGTGTGTGTGTGTGTGTGTGTGTGTGTGTGTGTGTGTGTGTGTGTGCACGCGCGCACATATGCACTGGTTGTGTGTTAATGTCAGCACTACCTGTGCTGAGTATAAAGCCACTGGTCTCAGAGAGGGTAGTATGTTTCATCATTCACAGTTCGATATCCTCAGTTTGATGCCAATGAATTCCTCCCTGGGACCACACAAGAACTGGGGCAAGCTGTGATTACGCATCAGTCTAAAACAGACACACGTATATTTAACACTGATCCCTATATTTTGTTCTTTGGAAACACCTTACCACAGGGAATGATTAATCATGCACAGCAAATGACAACAATGGCATAACAGGCAAATTTTTCTGAAATATTGAACAAGCTGAACAAATTGTGTCGTTTGCCAACCATAACTTTCCATGTGCTGTCAGGTTGCTCAGCAGCTCTTGAAGATGAGGCGTTGCCTCTGCAGCACTATGTGAAGTGGGTCACTCCTAAATGGTTGGAATAGAATGGATTAGAGTTCCATAGACTTTTTTTCCCTAGCCGAAACAAGATAATAGGCTGTCTCTCTCTCACTCACACACACACACACACACACACACACAGAGAAAAAAAATCTTTATCTTTTTTCAACCAGATGTAAAGAACAAAGACTGCATGGACAGTATGTGTTTCGAAGAAGACTGTCTACCAAATACAAAACAGCACACACATGAACCAATCTTCAAACTGATTTAATTGGCTGATAACATTCGAAGCGGGTGCATAGAGTAGCTCTTTGAGGTCTGAAACCTGCCATATGGATTTGCTAATGCTTATTTCTGGTCCTCATTAGACATCTCTGTAGGAGTGTAGGAGAATGAGCATAGTTACTTTACAGATGTTTACATTGCTAACAAGAGCTTCTCAATTCTGAGTTCACTTTTTCAAAACTTTTCACACAGTTAACACAGCATCACTCTATCTGGACCAAACCATTAATGATTTCTTTCATCAAATGGATGCAAAAAGCATTCAATGAACACAGCTTTCAAAACTATTTAATTCATTTCTCACTCAAGCAAAACTGTTTATTTTTCAAGTCCAATTTGCAAAAGTTGGCATCCTCTCTTTTGAGACTGATACACTTATGTAAGTTCAAAATTCCATTATCCAAGCTGCTTATCCCAATCAGGGTCGCGGGATGCTGGAGCCTATCCCAGCAGTCACTGGGCGGCAGGCGGGGAGACACCCTGGACAGGCCGCCAGTCCATCACAGGGCCAACACACACACACACACACACACACACACACACACACACACACACACACACACACACACACACACACACACACACACACACACACACACACACACACACACACACACACACACACACACGAACACACACACACATTCACACCTAGGGACAATTTAGTATGGCTGATTCACCTGACCTACATGTCTTTGGACAATGGTCTTTGGTAAGTTCAAAATCTAACATAAAATTCAAATGGATTGCAATTTGCTGAATCACAAATACTGTATTGAAATACATTCAAAACCTTAAAAACATTTTTTTAGAATGGTTGAAAGGTGAAGTAGAAAGGTTTTGTACTGGCAAAATACATTGGAAAAAAAGAGTGGCTGAGGAGAGCAAAAGTAGAAAAGTGTGATGGCTATGAGAAAACAGCTGTGTTTACTGGCTGACTTGAGCCTTGTTTCATCAATAAAATAAACTTGTCAGGAACCTTGTCAAGGAAAAACACACCTGTTAGTGTCTGGTAAAGGAAGTGATAAAAAGTTTTACCATGCCTGGATAACTTTCCAGATCTGAAAGTGATGTTACAAAACAGTTGAGTGGAAAAAAAGGTGTTGTACTTTTGAATTTCAACAGATATCCGCCAGGTGAAAAAAACTGGTGTTTGACTTCAGAGACAAGTTCGCTTCCCAGGTATCTTAAACTACTTTATGTTAACAAAATGAAGCGAGAATTTTCTGAGCTGAAGCATTGCTTAGTATTACAGACTATAAGCAGCATTCAGGCATTTATAGATCACATTCTTATCAAGAGCAACTTATAATGATGGAGCAGGTGGAGTTGTTTCTTTTTTTTGCCTGCACACTTTCACAAGACACGTCATTTTTAAAGGCCACACTTTGTGCATTACACAGATCTGAGCCTGTAGCTTGTTGCCATTGTAATGTTACCATAACACTTAGTAGAAAAGATAAGAAATCATTACTCAGTTAAAGCTACTGTACAACTTTTTTTTGTTTAAATTTTGCTGCAAAATATTGCTTAACATAGACACACTGAGTCAGTCTGCTGTGAGAGAGTTTCATAGACCAATGCAGTAGCAATGCTAGCGTTATTCTAGTCTAAAGTTTCATGGCAAGCTTCGCTCTTCTGACCACTCAGAGAAGCTCAAAGGGAGGGGGTGTAGCTCCTGGCTGTCAATCAACTTCTCATCTCATCTCATCTCATCTCATCATCAGCCGCTTCTCCGGGGTCGGGTCCTGGTGGCAGCAAGCTAAGTAGGGCACTCCAGACATCCCTCTCCCCAGCAACACCCTTCAGCTCCTGCTGGGGATCCCAAGGCATTCCCAGGCCAGATTGGATATGTAGTCCCTCCAGCGAATACTGGGTCTACCCCGGGGTCTCCTCCCAGTTGGACGTGCCCGGAAAACCGCCAAAGGAAGGCCCCCAGGAGGCATCCTAGTCAGATGCCCAAACCACCTCAACTGGCTCCTTTCGATGCGAAGGAGCAGCGGCTCTACTCCAAGCTCCTTCCAGATGTGAGCTCCTCACCCTATCTCTAGGGCTGAGCCCAGACACCCTACAGAGGAAACTCATTTCAGCCGCTTGTATCTGCGATCTCACCCTTTCGGTCACTACCCAAAGCTCATGATCATAGGTGAGAGTTGGAATGAAGATTGACTGGTAAACTGAGAGCTTTGCCTTCCAGCTCAGCTCCCTCGTACAATATCCCCATTACTGCTGATGCTGCACCAATCCACCTGTCAATCTCCTGCTCCATCCTACCCTAACTTGTGAACAAGACCTCAAGATACTTGAACTCTTTCACTTGAGGCAACAACTCATTCCCAACCCAGAGGGAGCAATCCACCATTTTCCGTTAGTCACCCATGGCGTCAGACTTGGAGGTGCTGACTCTCATCCCTGCCATTTCACACTCAGCTGCAAACCACCCCAGTGTGCGCTGGAGGTCGCGTTCTGATGAAGCCAAAAAAAAACAAAAAACAAAACCACATCACCTGCGAAGAGCAGAGATGCAATTCTGAGGTTCCCAAAATGGACACACTCCTGACCTTGGCTGCACCTTGAGATCCTGTCCATAAATATCACAAACAGATTCGGAGACAAGGGACAAACTTGGCGGAGCCCGATACTTACCAAAAATGTGTTTGACTTTGTGCCGAGAATACAGACACAGCTCTCACTTTGGTTATACAAGTACCAGATGGCTTGTAGCAACTGCCCCTGTACACCATACTCCCGCAGTACCCGAACAGAGTGCCCTGGGGTACACGGTCGTAAGCCTTCTCCACGTCCACAAAAAACATGCAGACTGGCTGGTCAAACTACCATGCCTCCCTCAGCACTTCCGCAAAGGGTAAAGAGTTGGTTCGTTGTTCCACGGCCAGGACAGAATCCGCATTGTTACTCCTGGATCCGGGGTTCAACAGTTGGTTGGCGTTTCCTTTCCAGCACCCTAGAGTGGACTTTCCCAGGGAGGCTGACAGTGTGATACCCTGATAATTGGAGCACACCCTCCGGTCCCCTTTTTTTCAATCAACTTTCTGCACGAAATTATACGTGCATGCTCAGCAGGTCTTAGGTGAAGCCCTGTTGACAGTAGGCTTGTCTCCCTTGGCGAAATGAAAATGCTGACCTATTTAACCAATAACTTCGGCTATAAGAAGGAAAGCTTATCTTACAAAAAAGAGGCAGAGCCTGGATAAGCCTTGGATGTAGACACAATTTCATGGACCACGTCCATTGTTTTGTTTGTGCAAAAAAAAATTACATGCATAGTATATTATAAATCAAGATACGTACATAATACTCTGCTCACAACATTAAAATGAAATCTTGGGACAGTTTTTTTTCTTCTTTCAGTTGTGTACATCAAAAATCTTGCTACACGCTTGCTCATCTCTCCAAAGTTATACACATTAGCTTTAACTACCAGTTAAGCATTAACGAACAACATGTTACCATATTGGTGTCCTTCTAACCATGAAACCATCCTAACCAAGTCAAAGAAAGTTGAATCAGTTCATTTGGATACAACGTTTATTGACAGATATGTTTCCCCTCCGAGAATCGCCACCTTAACGTGGTGGAGGGTTTTGTGTGTCCCGGTGATCCTGGGAGCTGTGTTGTCAGGGGCAATAGCCCCTGGCAGGGTCTCCCAAGGCAAATTGGTCCCAGAAGAGGGGCCAGACTAAGACCGATTCCCAAAAAAACCCAATGAAATGAGTTACAGCACCTCACCCGGAAAAGGGAAACCGGGGCCCCCTCCTGGAGCCAGACCTTGGAAGGGAGCTCGCCGGTGAGCGTCTGGTGGCCGGGCCTTGGCCCATGGGGCCCAGTCTAGCCCAGTCCGAAAAAACAACATGGAGCCACCACCCTGTGGACCCACCACACGCGGGGATGAGCATTGGGGTAGGGTGTAATGCAGGCCGGGCAGCAGGCAAAGGTGGGGACCGGGGCGTGCCAACTTCCAACATCGCAGATTGGTCCTTGGGACATGGAATGTCACCTCTCTGGCAGGGAAGGAGCCTGAGCTGGTGCGGGAGGTGGAGCAGTACCAACTAGATATAGTTGGGCTCACCTCCACACATAGCATGGGCTCTGGTACCAAACTCCTGGAGAGGGGCTGGATTCATTACTTTTCCGGAGTTGGCCAAGGTGACAGGCGCAGGGCAGGTGCGGGATACTCACAAGTCCCCGGTTGGGTGCTGCCGTGTTGAAGTTCTCCCCGGGAAATGAGAGGGTCGCCTCTATACGACTGCGAGTCGCTGGGGGGAAGGCTCTGACTGTTGTGTGTGCTTATGCACCGAATAGCAGTTTGGCGTATCTGGCCTTCTTGGAGTCTCTGGGTGGTGTCTTGGATAGGGCTCCGCCTCAGGACTCTATAGTTCTGCTGGGGGACTCCAACGCTCACATGGGCAATGATGGAGAAACCTGGAGGGGCGTGATTGGGAGGAACGGCCTCCCTGATCTGAACCTAAGCAGTGCCTTGTTATTGGACTTCTGTGTGAGTTATGGATTGGCCATAACAAACACCATGTTTGAACATAGGGTAGTTCATCAGTGCACTTGGTACCAGAACAACTTAGGGCGAAGTTCGATGATAGACTTTGTGGTCATATCATCAGATCTGCAGCCATTAGCTTCGGACACTCGGGTGAAGAGAGGAGCAGAGCTGTCAACTGATCACCACCTGGTGGTGAGTTGGATCAGATGGCAGGGAAGGCTGCCGAACAGACCTGGCAAACCCAAACATGTAGTGAGGGTGAACTGGGAATGTCTGGCGGAGGCCCCTGTCCATGAGCTCTTCAACTCCCACCTCCGGAAGAAGTTCTTGTGTATCTGGAGGGAGGCTGGAGACATGGAGTCTGAGTGGGCCATGTTCAAAGCCTGTATTGCAGATGCGGTAGGCAGGAGCTGTGCTCATAAGGCCATCGGTGCCTGTCAAGGTGGCAACCTAAGAACCCACTGGTGGACACCGGCGGTGAGGGAAGCCATCGGGCTGAACAAGGAGGCCTTTCGGACTTGGTTGGCCCAGGGATCTCCTGAAGCAGCAGACAGGTACTGGGAGGCCAGAAGGGCTGCCGCTTCAGCGGTCGTGGAAGCAAAAACTTGGGTGTGGGAAGAGTTCGGTGAGGCTATGGAGGAGGACTTTCGGCTGGCCTCAAGGAAGTTCTGGCAAACCATCCAGCGACTCAGGAAGGGGAAACAGGGCTTGTCTCAGGCTGTGTTCAGCCAGGGAGGGGAATTGTTGACCCGGATTTGGGATGTTGTCCAGTGGTGGAAAGAACACTTTGAGGAGCTCCTGAACCTGGCTAACACATCCTCAGTGGAGGGGGTAGAGTCTGAAGATTCGGAGTCAGGGGAAGCCCCACCCATATCCCTGGCAGAGATCTCTGAGTTAGTTTAAAAGCTCCTTGGTGGCAAGGTGCCGGGTGTGGATTAGATTTGCCCTGAGATGCTGAAGGCTCTGGACATTGTTGGGCTGTCTTGGTTGACACATCTCTTCAGTGTCACGTGGCGGTCAGGGATAGCACCTGTGGGGGTGGCAGACTGGGGTTGTGGTTCCCATATTTAAAAAGGGGGACCAGAGGGTGTGCTCCAATTATCGGGGCATCACATTGCTCAGCCTCCCTAGGAAAGTCTACTCTAGAGTGCTGGAAAGGGGGCTCCGACCGATTGTCGAATCTCGGATCCAGGAGGAACAATGTGGATTCCGTCCTGGCCATGGAACGACGGACCAACTCTTTACCCTTGCGGCGTGCTGAGGGGGGCATGGGAGTTTGTCCAGCCAGTCTACATGTGTTTTGTGGACTTGGAGAAGGTTTATGGACGTGTACCCCAGGGCACTCTGTGGGGGGGGGGGTCTTGTGGGAGTATGGGGTACCAGGGCAGTTGCTAGAAGCCACCCGGTACTTGTATAACCAAAGTGAGAGCTGTGTCCGCATTCTCAGCACAAAGTCAAACACGTTTTCGGTGGGTGTTGGACTCCACCAAAGTTGTCCCTTGTCTCCGATTCTGTTTGTGATATTCATGGACAGGCTCTCAAGGCACAGCCAAGGTGAGGAGTGTGTCCATTTTGGGAATCTCAGAATTGCATCTCTGCTCTTTGCGATGATGTGGTTTTGTTGGCTTCATCAGACCACAACCTCCAGCGCCACTGGGGCAGTTTACAGCCGAGTGTGAAATAGCTGGGATGAGAGTCAGAACATTGTGGATTACTGCCTCCAGGTTGGGGATGAGTTGTTGCCTCAAGTGAAGGAGGTCAAGTATCTCGAAGTCTTGTTCACGACCGAGGGTAGGATGGAATGGGAGATTGACAGGCGGATTGGTGCAGCATCAGCGGTAATGCGGACATTGTACCGATCCGTTGTGGTGAAGAGGGAGCTGAGCTGGAAGGCAAAGCTCTCAATTTACCAGTCAATCTTTGTTCCAAACCTCACCTATGGTCATGTGCTTTAGGTAGTGACTGAAAGGGTGAGATCGCAGATACAAGCGGCTGAAATTAGTTTTCTCCATAGGGTGTCTGGGCTCAGCCTTAGAGATAGGGTGAGGAGCTCGTACATCCGGAGGGAGCTTGGAGTAGAGCCGCTGCTCCTTCGTGTCGAAAGGAGCCAGTTGAGGTGGTTCGGAAATTTGATTAGGATGACTCCTGGGCGCCTTCCTTTGGAGGTTTACCGGGCACGGCCAACTGAGAGGACACCCCGGGGTAGACCCAGAAGTCACTGGAGGGAGTACATGTCCAATCTGGCCTGGGTACGCCTTGGGATCCCCCAGGAGGAGCTGGAGGGTGTTGCTGGGGGGAGGGACGTCTGGAGTGCCCTACTTAGCTTGCTGCCACCGCGACCCTACCCCAGAGAAGCAGCTGAAGATTAATGAATGTTTCATTACTCATCTAAGTGACCCCTTCAGTCTAAACTGACTGCAGGTATCCCCACCCCTTGTAAACAAAACAGTGGTATAACGACAGAAACCAATGATCTATTTCATATGCAAATATGGGCATGACCATTAACTAGTTTCAATGGCCATGTGTACTATTCACAGAGGATTTGGGAATGTTTGCAATCACAGCATTGTAAGATAGCGACAGATGTAAGTTTAGCCCCCCCCCCCGGTTCAGGGATGGTCGTTCCCTCTTCACATAGATGGCCTCTTTGACTCCCCATTCAAACCAGTGTTCCTCCCTATCAAGGATGCATGTTGCAAATGAAACTGATCGTTTTTTTTTGGTCGTTATGCCACTGTATTGTTTATAAGGGTGGGGATACCTGCAGTCGGTTTAGACTGAAGAGGTCACTTAGATGAGTAATGAAACATATCTGTCAATAAACATTGTATCCAGATGAACTGATTCAACTTTCTTTGATTTTCTTATCTGGATTATTGAGCATGCCAAGAACTTGTTTTTTATCAGGCAGGCACTTTCCCACATTTGCCATGGTCTTCATTGGCAACAGGAAAACTATTGTTGCTCCCATTCGGTCTTTGGCAGTTTTCCATAATTGAAACGTGTTAAAAAAGCTTGTTGACCTGTTAACATCCTAGTGATTTGGGATAAGTACCCCATTAAAATGTCAATAACAAGCGATGCTGCTTCATGGGTGCTTCATTAGGGCTTTTTTTGTCTCTCTTTCAAATGAACCGGGTATTTACATGGGTTGAGCTGTCCTATACTAGTCAGAGTTATCCTTCATCAGGAGGATCCCCTCCCCACCCTCGGATCCGACTATGGCCGGATTCGATGAAGCAGCAATAATCGGCAACGCTGTCTTCGGGAGGGGGCGGAGTCGGCTTGTGTTCATCACATGAATGCGTCTCCGGGTGTGTTGGAAAAAGCAGTGATTCGGAAGTGGCGAGGCATCGTCTCCTCCCAGACTGCCGGCCGGAGAGATGCAGTTGGCGAACGCATACAGTACGAGGGTGGGTGTTTGAACTAGAATAGGAAGCGATTGGCCACTAAATTGGGAGAAAAAAGGGAAAAATCAGATAAAAAATTAATTATATATATGTATATATATGTATATATATATATATATATATATATATATATATATATATATCACCCCTTATGTACCCTTTTACAAATTATAAATGGAGGGCTCACATTTCTACATTGTGTCTGTTTTTCCATGATGTATCTCATATTCACATGAGCGTCCACTGATTGTGAGTGGCCTTTTGTTGCACTGTATTACACTTCACAGCTGCCCATCATACCCATATTTTTTTTGACTTAACAAGTTATTTCCATCTCCCAAAAAAAAGGGCTTTCATAGACCCAGTTAAAAGAGCCAGTCAAGTAAAGTACAGCTGCCACAGATGTGCCGAGTATCTGGTTTCTATCTATTAAAGGAAGTCATAAGGTAATGGCAATGATTATGACTTTGTTGGAGACAGGATGAAACTCCGACCTTGCCCTTAACCTCGCAGGCCTCTGTGGGTGTGTGTGCGTGCACGTGCATGTGCATGTGTGTGCGTGCACATGTGTGTATGTGTGTGTGCGTGTGTGTGTCCACGCATGTGTGTGACGTGTGAGCCTGTATGAGTGTACATACACAGGTTAAACAACAGAGAGAGGGAAAGAGAAAAAGGAGGAAAGACAGCGAGCAAAGAAAGTGAGAGAGAGCGAGAGATGAAATGGGAGAAGAGTGGTTGGAAAAGACAGAGCAAAAGGGCACATGGTTCTAATGTATGGTTTGCATACTATGTAAGCGTGTTGATGTTATGCTGTCAGATACCACATGTACATCATGTCAACAAACTTTTATATCCAGTTCATTTTTCATTGCACCAGGTTATTTTCCCTCCATTCTACAGACTGACAGGACCCTGATTCTACAAAACATATAGTACAGGACAGGCATGTGGGAACAATTCATTGTGTTACTGTTAGAGCAGTCAGTTGAACTTTTGTATATACTATCACCACCTTTCTGCCAAGTATGGAGGTTTCTTTTGACGTTTTGTTTAGATTTATGATCTATTATTTATATGACCAACATGATCAAACATGAAACCTCACAGTAAATCATGTTAACTTGACTGACTGCTTCATGTTCACTTTAAAGAGTAAATCAGACATGAACACTGTGAATGTGAAGAAACAGGGGCCATTAAGTAAGAAATCTGTCTCCGCCTGAGATGTGGGACCGAGTCATTTTCCAAGTCACAACTAAATCTCAAGTCTTGAAACTCAGGTCCCAAGTCAAATGTTAAGTCAAAACAGGCAAGTACCAAGTCAAGATTTACAAGTCCCAAGTCCTAAACTTTGAGTTTCAAGTCTTAAACAAGTCATTATTCACTCTTCATCGAATTTAACGCTATCTCAACAACAAAGCAATTTGATATAACAAATTTATGCATATCATTAATGCTTCTATTTATTATGGGTTGATTCAAAGTGGATCTTTAACTACAGAAATAAAGAGTTTATTGGCTGCATGTTTTTTAAAAGCACTTCTGTCTCTGGCTTTGGAGAAGGTACCGAGTCTTCCAAGTCAAAAAGCTCAATTCCCAGTAAAGTCAAGAGTTACTAGTCGAGTTGTGAGTGTTTTTCAGGCTTGTCAAGTCAAGTCTAAAGTCATCAAATTTATGACTCGAGTCTGACTCAAGCCCAAGTCATGTGACTTGAGTCCACACCTCTGCTTCACCTTGACTCGTCTCACTCAGCCAATGTGCAGTTTCTAACTCTTGAAACCAAAATCACTACGGCTCTGAATTCTCTCTCACGCTGGGCTTCTGTATGTGTTTGTTCTCTATCTACTGATTTCACTGCCTCTTTTTATTGGGATAATCAGAAATGTTCATTAAAAAGAAAAAAGATACACGGCCGGTCTGCTCTAAACCCGATACAATCCTACACAGACAAATATAATTTTTGTATTACAGACCAACAGCCTTCAAAAGCTGACAGCGAAGCTTTTAAATTACGTATCAGCCTATTGAATGTTTATGAGCTAGCGTATAGGCGCAGCACCTCCCTGAGGTATTCTTCTCTGATGGTTTCAGGAGTCAGAGCTGGCTGTGGACGTGCGATTGCTAATTGAAAACATTGACATAATAAAGGACAAGGTGGTTATCTCAACAAAACCATGAATCTTCTCAACACGGATGTCCATAACAAGAAAGCGAACTCTGCTCATGGTTAAAGAACGTTTGACTGCAATAAAGTCAGTTCATTTTGGGATCTCTCGTCAATGAGCTGCTTTCACTTAAGATTCAAGATTCAAGATTTAGTTTATAGTCATTTCCATTATGTACCTGCGCACATAAAAACAAAATGCCGTTTCTCCCAGCCCACAGCAGTGCAACAGAGAAGATTAAAAAAAAAAAACGAACAGACCACTAAAAACATAAAAACAGACAGAACAAAACAAAAAAGCACAAACAATTAACAACAGTCCATTCAAGTGCAACACAGTGCATTAAAGACAACACAGTCCATTTAAGACTGTGTTGTCTTTAATGGACTGTTTTAAAGGAATTAAAAAATTCCTTTTGGCAGTGGGACCACTTCCTGTGTTGTGAGAACAGGTTTGAGGCACTGGCCGCACACCTCCCAGACATACAAATACAAGAGAAGACAGAACATTATACGTCAAGGATGCACAGAGGAGTCGCAACAGTACATGTGTTATACGCACAGACACCCATGAACACACACAAGAGTTACACACACTCTGCACCACTTATCTCCTCAGGTTGCAGGTCTGGACCACAAAACCATTTTTCATGGGCACTTTTAAAAGCGGAACAACTTCCTCGAGAGAGGAAATGGGGAAATGTGAGGACCAATTTATTTATGACCTAAACCTCAGCCATGTCAGGGGGTCTGGAAAAATATGTACCCCAGGGATTGAAATTTCAAGCCCCTCCATAGTATGTCGAGGGTATGTTGAGTATGTTGAGCATGTTGAGGGTTGAGAATGACATTGACAGATACACAACCTCCCATCGGCCTGACCTACATTCCTTGCAGAAGTACCAAATCCCCGGGGCCCTCATTCATTCCCAGAACATACAGCTCACATAAGGGCTCTGGGTTAAGATAGCATAATTCTGCCATAGATCAACACTGGAGGTTGATTCAGCACCTCCTGAAGGACAGCAGGTGTTTAGCATGTTAAGAGAGTTTATTGCTGTATTCCCTGGCTATATTTACAGTAATGGTATGCTTAGCATTGTTTATGACCATGTCTCTCTGTCATACATTTCGTTGACCAGGCCAGGAAGGTCATGGATCAGCACTAAGCTGCACGTGTTGGGTTACATTTCCTCATCAGTGACGAACTCAAGAGACAAAGTTCTCCAGCCCAGGTCACATGGCCCTCCAAGGGATGATTTACAATCCTCAAAATGGAAGTGATAGTTGTTAGACATTCCTGAAACTCTTTTTTTTTTGCACTAAGTTAAGAAATATTATTTAACAGCATCTGCCATTTTTTTCTCTTTCATTTATTCATTGCCCTTTTTTGCATTTCCACTTGTCCATAGCTAGACCTGTGCGTTTGGATTGTCTACATTTTCAGGAATGAAATATCCAGAAATAAATATGATAGACATAGTACAATTTGCGCTGTTTTGTTACACACACTGACCATAATGTTTCACAATACAAGACATCTCCAACATATTGGTATCATGTTACATGGTTCCTATTCACGATGGCTCTATCCTCTCGTTGAAGCAACCTTCATTTTGTCATCTCTACGACGTGCAATAGCACCACAGGTGGAAATGACAGTGAGACCCCCTGAAACGAACGTGTAATTTAACATACTGTATGTATACAGGGTGATGACTGGTCTTTTATCGGGCCTGACAATGCCGCACCGTCTATGCTGACTTACGCAGATGAGATACATTTATGAGAACGCAAGTGCTCTGATGTGAAATGTACATCTCTGTTATTACCACGGGAAGCAGCCTAGCATCATAGTCCTCCATCATACCATAGGTTGGAACACACGCCCCCCCCCCCACTGTCTCCAGCTGCCATGCATTGTGTTTAAGAGATTTTTGAGATGGTGTGATCTTTACTGAGCCGAACACTCTCATGGTACACTGCACAGATGGAATGTCAACGCAGCACCGCTCAAATAAGCAGAACTAATGTGACTAGGACTACCACCTGCAAGTGAGAGTAGCGAATGGAAGAGAAAGAAAGAAAGAAAAAAGAAAAATGGAGAAACAGAAGCGGCAGAGGGAGCGAGACACAGAGCAAATGAGTCGAAACGAGCAGAGAGAAAGATCTCTCACGCGCTGTCAAAAAGAAGTGTTATGAAATGGGTTAACAGAGCAAAATCCATCTGTCTCACGCAGTCGATGTGCGATGAGCCTAAGTTAAATACCCCTTCATGAATTGTACGATGTGGAGCTAAAGCTAAATAGGTGGCTGAAACAGGACAAGGGGGAACTGCTGATAAGATCCCATCGCTGATTTCATAACGTACCATTTCCGAGGAAATACGCCACTCCCCTGCTGTAATGCCAGCGTGCGCAGCCTCGTATCCGAGCCTTGAAGCTGCAGCCCAGGGAGACGTGCATGAGGCAGGGCACCTTTCAAGCAAACAGGAATATAATCTGCATAGCGTGTGTGTGTGTGAGTGTGTGTGTGTGTGTGTGTGTGTATCAGTGCAGTTGTTTTCCATTATCAGGGTAAATTAGTGAAGTCTTATTCTTTTTAATGGTTTCATCGTAGTAATGACACAGCTCCATTCCAGTAGGTTGCAAGTGACCCTTGTTACAAAAACCATGACTGTGCTCACCAGACTGTCTTCTCGTGTTTCCTAAAGTCTACTTTTATAATAAATTACACAACATGCACACACAAGCGCATTCACAAACACGCACACACACGCACACACACAAACTCTCCCCAAAGGCTTGTCCCATGCTTGGCTGAGTTGCTAACTAAGTCCTTGATTTTACTAATGACTGAAGCATGATCATCCTCTCGCAGTCCTGATTCACACACACACACACACACACACACACACACACACACACACACACACACACACACACACACACACACACACAACCACACATCCAAACAGAATGATATTGATTCTGAGAGCATGTGTGTGTGTGTGTGTGTGTGTGTGTACCATTTTCATTAGCCTAAATCTGCCCTTTCTCTCTAGCCATTGGTTAAAATGTATGTGTGTGTGTGTGTGTGTGTGTGCATACATGCGCATGCATGCGTGTGTGAGTGTGTTTGTGCATGGATCCCATGACAAAGAGCAGTATTTAACGGTTAAAGTATTAACACAAAGCTTTTGTCCCAAACGATCACTTTAGTATTGACTAGTTTAATGGCTTTATAAGCACAAACAGAGGGAGAGAGAGAGCGAGTGTGTCAGGCAGAAAACAGGGAAATTGATTGAACAGCTTGTTCCTGGATCCAGTTAATTAGCTTTTATGACTCTTACTTTGGCCAATCATTTAAGGTTAACCCGTTTTTATATTTTTGGCCTTTGCATGTATGTACGTGTTAATGTCTGCTTACAGTCTAATAGGCCGAGTAAAATAGGGGGTATAGTTGTCTGTTGTCATAGTTAAGGATGCTATTTGATGCATCACAGCTGTTACTAACGTCAGCATCACAGCCATTTTACAGCAACGCTAAAATAATGGATATCAAAATAATGTTGAACGACGAATAGACATAACGCGACAAATTTCACTTGTCTAAATGATTTGACTGAAATGAGTTTACAAAGAGTTCTAGTAGTACTTGAAAGTGAGATTGTTTTCAATGCAATAATGAAGCTAAAAAAGTGCATTCAAAAAGCGCTAGCTGAAGAGTCTGTTGTTTCGGTGGCCTGCTTGTGTTCTGTCCAATAAACGGCCACCGTGCCCGAGTTCAGCACGCTTCTTCTGCTCATCTGTCTATCCAGGCTTAGACCCCGTCACATTATGTTTCTTTCTCCTCATGGTGTGCAACGTGTGAAATTACAGACCATCCTGGTCCTACACACACATCAGGAGGTTTAAGTTCAACGGTCATTTAAGACTTGTCAATGTTGACAGCATATGCACATTACGGGCCCATCCATGTGTGACCGTCTCCCTTCCTTAAAAGGCTTTAATGGGCCTCCAGCATGTGGGCATATTCTATCCCAGGAGTTTCCACCAAGCCCTTCTGATGGACCCTAATTCATCCTGGGGGAATTCAGAAACTGTGTGGGTCCATCCGGTCTGAGCTTCGCTATATCACTGATGTGAGGCCAAGTGTTGGTGGACGGATCAGGATTCTGGGAGACAGACTTGTTGAGGTTATGTGGGGACAGCTTTATTGTTTTGCAGCGTGTGTGACTCGATACTCGCAGTCGGCATCACCTGTTTTATGTGTGCATTATGTGGGTGTCTGCATGTGTGTGTGTGTGTGTGTGTGTCTCTTTCTGTGCATGTGCACGTGTGTACATAGACACAGCACTGCAGCAAGCTTCATACTCCATCCATTACTCTTGGGTGGAGTTTGACAAAACAAACAACTTTGTTTACACCAAGGCTGGCCGTTCTCTGGGGGTTGACTTACTGTTAAGTCAAATAAGAAACACGGAGGGTAAAATCAGATTTAGATTCAGATTGCTGCGCCCCCCCCCCCCCCGCTGCCGTCTTTCACTGTCTACTTTTCTATCGCTTTCTTTCTCTGTCGCGTACAGACACACAAAAAGACACGTAAACACACGTGCAGTCTCTCTCTCTTACACACAAACCCAAGCTCTCTCTTCCATCTCTCTCACGTACACACACATGCATGCACACGCACACATACACACACGCACGCTCTGCCATGGACCGTGGATGTGGAGGAATCCCCTGCTGATTCCACGCTCGAGATCTCATCTCTTTTTGACTCAGTCACTCATCACCATTTGGGCCTTTGAATCAGTAATCCGGCCATCCCCAACTCTCTGATGCTGGAACACAGCCCCTCCAGCTCACATCTCGGCCTGGCTCCAACAGCACAGCACTCATTGGCAGGGTGTTACATTATTAATGTCCCCCAAACTACAGAGCGAGAGAGAGAGAGAGAGAGAGAGAGAGAGAGCGAGAGAGAGAGAGAGAGAGAGAGAGAGAGAGAGAGAGAGAGAGAGAGAGAGAGAGAGAGAGAGTGTGTGAGTGAGTGAGAGTGAGTGAGTGAGTGAGTGAGTGAGTGAGTGAGTGAGTGAGCAACCATCATCAAAGCTGCAACTTACCTTCTCCAAACACATTGCAGCAAGTCTGCGTCACACGCCTTTAAACATGTGCGGGGATGACACAGTTTGACGTAGTTGGGGGACAGTGTAGTCTCTATGCCTTCAATGGAATTTTCTCTTTTTAATAAGTAAATAGGTGGATGAATATACCACGTCCTCTTTGTCTGATTTGTTTTCTTCTACTCTGTAATTTTTAGCCATGGGAGAGCAGGTAATGACCATTTCATGTAACACGCACGCACATGTGCGTGCACACACACACACACACACACACACACACACACACACACACACACACACACACACACACACACACACACACACACACGTACATACACGCTGAGGCACATGTATACACAGTCCTGCACATGTGCCCTGACATAGCAGCTTCCCCATTTTATTCTTCGTGGATTCAGTGTGTTCTTTATTGCCTCTTTTACACGCACAGCTCAGTAAACCTTGGTGTAAAATCTTTATTTACTTTCCGCACAGCCATCTGAATTTAACAGTCATGTGCAATCCATTTTGACAAATATAATTAATCCATTTACTTACAAACGACACGCACACACACACACACACACACACACAGATTAATACATGTAAATAAACACAAATAGTGATGATAGTGGTTGGGCTTCTCTGAACTTTCAGCTGTATAGCCAAGTCATATATGCAATCCGCCCCCCCACACACACACACAGACATACACACACCCTCCCCCCTTGTTTTTCAGTCTGCTATGCTGAACTGAATGCAAGCTTTGTTAGTGGGACATCTTCAGAGCATCATGTCCTCCCTCTAATGTAATCAGTTTCAGCAAATTACATCAGAGGCTAATGGCATTAAGACCTGGTGACAGTCATTTAGTCCCCGCATGTCTCATGGGGCCCTCGTAACAATACAGGTCCTCGGAGGATCATCGTGGCAGCTGCCTAAACAGTACCTCTTGCCGGTGATAAAGCAGAATTACAATATAGACATTTTACAAGCCAGCAGGCCCGGGCTCACGTATAAGGAGCCCATTTCCTCTCCCATATGGACAAAGTAGGTATTTTGTTCCCATATCAAGAGCATGTTCTGCAGGGATGTACACATAGCAGAATTTCCAGCTTGACGATGCATGCAAGAGGAGGACACTCAGCAGTAATAACACCTATAGTAAGGCAGACAGCATTTAGCGAATTGTGTTTTTTTTTTAATTGCATTTCTCCCGACAAAAATATTTGTGGGAGCTCAGCTGTTTCAGTTTCTCAGTCCCTGAAAGTCTGTTTGATCTGGGCACACCGCATGTATGCAGCGTGACCCAAGCAGCCAACACTGACATGTTTCCTTTCATCATCCGGATCATCTCACATCGACTGTGTGAGACTAAGATTGATTTTGCGCTGTAAACCCATGTCATAACACGGTCTTTTTGACAGGGCGAGAAATTTCTCTCTCTGCTCATTTTGATTCATTCTCCCCGTGTCTCACTCGCTCCCCTGCTTCTGTCCCTCCGTCTTTCTCTTTCCATGGCGTACACATTTTCAAATAAGCAAAGACTTCTCCGCTCCTCTGATTCTCCCTCTCTTTCGCTCCCGGACCATTCTTTTTCTTTCTCTCTTTCTTGAAATTCATTCATATTCTGAGAACCTTCAAATCATAGGGCCCCGGGGGGAGAGAGAGAGAGAGACTTTCAACAATACTTTGATAAAAATCAGAAGAAAATTACAATAAAAAGACCAGCATGGTCAGTTACATCAGATTCACAGAATCCAAATCATCTCAGGACACTCCCCAAGACCAGCTCATCATCCACAGCACAGTAAAGTACATTTTTACAACACCACACATTGCAAAAACTTTCCAGATCATCCATCATTTTGAAGTGGCAAAAATCTACTTTTAAACGAGCTCTTAACATTTTTATAAGCACAAAAACAGCATCATCATCCCCAGCGTCCTCCATTCTGTTTCTTCTGCTCAGGTACACGGCCATCTTTGCACTCCTCAGAACGAAATTAAGAAACTGGCATTTGGCCTTGTTTTTCCCGAGAGTACCTGTAGCCCAGAATGAACAAGGGTTTAGAAAAGACTTCCCCAAACAACCCAAAAACATTAGAGAGAGAGAGAGAGAGAGAGAGAGAGAGAGAGCGAGAAAGAGAGAGATGTTTGACGGTTAGCAGCTTTTTATTTTGAACTATTTTCTTTAAAACGTAGTGACAAACTACTACTACTACTACTACTTTTGGCTGCTCTCATTAGGGGTCGCCACAGCGGATCATCCGTTTCCATCTCTTCCTGTCCTCTGCATCTTCCTCTGTCACACCAGCGTGTCCTCTCTCACCACATCCATAAACCTCCTCTTTGGTCTTCCTCTTTTCCTCTTCCCTGGCAGCTCCATATTCAGCATCCTTCTCCCAATATACCCAGCATCTCTCCTCCATAAATGTCCAAGCCATCTCAATCGTGTCTCTCTTGCTTTGTCTCCAAACCGTCCAACTTGAGCAGTCCCTCTAATAATACACCCATAGGTGCAAATAGTCAATCAATTCTACAAAAATGTAGGAAAAAAGTCTTTAAGATGTTAAACAGACTACAATAAAGAAATAGGCGTCCAACATCAGCCTTTGTGAGTCAATCCATCTCCATGAAGCAGCTCTTCCCCCTCACCGTAACACCAGATGTTGATGAAGCTCTCTCTATCCTGCATGTCTCTGCAACATCTAAAGTCTGCCTGTATCCTGGACTTTCACATTTTGATGAAAAGATCATGCATGTCAACATTCAACGTATTCTCAATTTTTCTTTTAAAGCTAGCATAAATGGCCATCTCTGCTCGCCTGATTACAAAGTTTAAAAGTTGGCACTTGTACTTGCATGTTTTGCCTTGTTTAAAACCAGTAATAAAAGTATGACGAGAAAAAAATTCCCCAAAAGACGTGAAAAGCCTCCCTAATAAAAGTGATAAGAGATGATGATGCTGACTGTATTTACTGCTGGGTGTGCCACAAATCACCTCTCAGGGATAATAAACATTACCTTGACCTTGAAGTCTGTGACCTTCTAAAAAACAGTGACAGACCCTTTCTCTCTGTGCACAGAAAGGACAAACGTTAGACACACTGGGGTTTAAAACGGAAATAAAAGAGGTAACTATTATTATTATACCATGTAAAACCCTCCACTGAAGGTCAGCAACCCACTTCATTAACGGTGGTCTGTAGAGTCCTCTCCACTTCAGTCCTAGATGAACTGGGACTGAAGTGAAGAGACCGTCAGACTGACCATTCCGCCTGGATTCTTTAAAACACTGAACTCAACGTCCCCCCCCCCCCAAGTTACCTGTGTTTAAAAAAGGCCCTGTGTAGTCTTTAAACTCAGCAATAATAACAGAGGGGAAAGGATCCCCAAAATCAGGCTGCCTTAAAAGCATTACAATAAGATTTTGGAAGACCGTCTCTCTTTCCAAGTTAACCAGTGTTTCCAGTTATCCAGCATACGCTGAATAAGCCTTGCCGATATTACTCCCTGGTGTGCAACCAAAGCTGCAGCATCATCCAGGTCCGGCCCCGCCAGTTTAACTACACGCCCCTAGAGTGATGACATTGTAGGTCTGGGTGTTGCAAGCTTGGGCCAGACACCCACCCATTACCACAGGTTCATTAAGAAGCCAGTATAACGATGGGGGGCAATCCACTCACTCCTTCTTAAAAAGGTTCCAAACAATAAAAAGGCCACAATAAAACACTGGCAGACTATTGAGGTTGCATGAACTAAAATGTATTAATAGCAAAGTTGCACTTAACTCTCCAACCCACTTCAAAATAGTACATGCCAGGGGTCTCCAAACCAGATTCTCGGGCCCTGTTAGCAGTCTCTTATTGTAAGTCGCTTTGGATAAAAGCGTTGGCTAAATAACTGTAATGTAATGTCTCTGTATGAACTGGAGTCTGAAGGTTGCGCCCCTGCTGGCAAGATGCATACATCCTCGGCCGCCTTCCTCTTTAAGAAGATAGAGAATGCTTTGAGGTGGCCAATGGAGATTGTCCCAAAACAAATCCCAATTTGTTGCCTGTACCTTGGCCAGCAGGTGAGGTGGAGGATCGACATAAGCCAGGCGGTGCCTCAATGTTGAGGACACAAGGACACAAGGATATTAATCACTAACACTCGGCCTCGATAGGACAAGTGTTGTAAAAATCCATTCCCACCTTTATAAGTCATTTTACCTTTTCCAACACATTTTCCCAGCTTTTGTTTGCCACCAAATGTATCTCCAAATCTCTCGTAGAGCTGTCTCTCTCGCTGGTGACTTTGAGAGTGCTTTGTTGACAAGTCAACAAGTCAAGCCAGTTTTATTTGTATAGCCCAATATCACAAATTACAAATTTTCCTCAAGGGACAAAACTGTTTAATCTGGTGTTTCCCAACATCCCACCACTGTTGTAATGATTGAAAACCACCTTTTCTGCCTCTGTACCCTCTTCAAAAGTACTTGAAAGCATCCTAAAATTCCTATCATTTAAAAGACTTGTGTTAAAAGGCCAAAAACACTCAGAGGCTTCACATTTTTATGAGGACAGAACACTGTACCAGACTATGGTCAGTAAAACCAATGGGCACTCTTTGGAAACACTAAATGATGCTTAAAACAGGAAAACCAATCTAACCTAGCCATGGATACAACATTATCTTTAGTATGCACCTGGGTGAACCATCTTTGTGTTTCTATGGAAACTTCTCCCTGTGTCTCTAAACTGGGAGGAAATGTCATTTCGTAGAGGCAGGGGGAGGCTCAAGTTGACTTCTTGTCATTTTTGTTGCAATTAAAATCCCTTCCTAAGAATAAATATTCTTCATTATTGCAGCTGTTAATAGCCTTATTTAGGGTGTCTGAAAAAAAGATTCTTTCAGTTCCCTGCGTTGGTACATACAAGTATGTAAAAGAGCCATTTTCACATGTTCATGTTGTGTTCTGACCTTTAACAACCTGCCTTCCACTCTTTCCTCTACTTCATAGGAGGGGGAGGGGAGGGAAAGAAGAGGGAGATGTAAAACTGTTTCAGACTTGGTTGTCTTACACAATTCTTATCAAATCAATCCGATCTACATAATCCCTTTCTCCGATTAACAGTCCATACCTTATGCACCATACAGACAGGCTTGCACATACCACTTACTGCTTTATTTGCACCTTAGAAGGATTTGCTGCTGTCACAGGTCTGATAATATCCAGTGAAGTAAATAAGCATAGTGAACTGTTTGTGTGTGTGTGTGTGTGTGTAACCTCATACCATGTAGTATTCAACTAACTAGGATGCTTAAATTCAGTAGGTAAAGCTACACTAAAGATCATATCACATGCTCATTATTTTGCCCAGGCAGCTGAGTACTTCAGCAGGCAACACACTGAGCATAAACTAGACTGCAGATCTCCACCAGGCGTATCCCCCTTCTCCCCTTCTTTTATTCAGTAGTGTTTGAATCCTTCTGATGTGGCTGATTTCTGGCTTATGTCCATGTGCTGTTTATTCGTGGCTCCGAGCTATGTGCCTTGATGTTTATGTCGGTGTTTCTTATAATTGTGTTTTAACTACCTGCACTGGTCTGTACAGCACTTTGGTCGGTGTGGGTTGTTTTTAAATGTGCTTTATAAATAAATTTGACCTGACTTGACTTGACTTCTCTGGTGCTCGGACTTGGCGTCAAACCACCCCTTCTTTCACCTACCAGGAGAAGGGAAAATACAGAGGCACTGACTGCATATCACCCCCTCTGGTGCTCGGACTTGGCCCTTTCAGACACAATGCAGCAATGCACCACTAAAGCTCTGAAAAACATTATTTATAAATTGGCTTGCGCCATGCCACAACAGCTTTTTGCTGCATTGAGCTAAGTGCAGGCGCAGCGCAGCACACCGCTCAACAAGCTTGTGTCCAAAGTACCTGCATGGTCAATGGAAACGTGGCAGCCAGTCAGGCACAGAAGGCAAAATGGAGGAAAAGATAATATTGTGTGTCAGAATTCCCTGAATTGTATAGCACGAGTTTACACTTAGATAAGACAAGACAAGAAAAGATAAGATGTACTTCATTAATCCCTGTGGGGAAATGTATTCTTTGCATTTAACCCAGTGGGCAGCTGTGTAGCTAGGATCAATGGGCGGCCACGAAGCAGCGCCCAGGGACCAACTCCAGTTCTTCTAGCCATGCCTCGATCAGGGGCACAGACAGGGGTATTAGCCTAACATGCATGTCTTTTGATGGTGGGAAGAAACTGGAGCACCCATATGAAACCCAGAGAGAACATGCAAACTCCACACAGAAAGGACGTGGGACACCCTGGGGTTCGAACCCAGGACCTTCTTGCTGTGAGGCCAACAGTGCTAACCAGTAGGGCCACTAGGCATATTAGGTGTGCTTAAACAGTCAGGTAGCTTGTAGGTAGGCAATATACACGGATCAGCCAAAACATTATGACCACCTGCTCAATATGCTTTTGGTCCTCCGTGTGCTGCCAAAAGAGTACTGACCCACTGAGGCATGGACGCTACAAGACCCCTGAAGATGTCCTCTGGTATCTAGCACCAAAACATTAGCAGCAGAGTTTTCAAGTCCTGTAAGATATAAGGTGGAGTCGCCATGGATCTGACTTGTCAGTCCAGTATGTCCCACAGATGCTCAATCAGATTGAGATCTGCAGAATTTGGAGGCCAGCGCAACACCTCGAATGTTCCTCAAACTATTCCTGAACAACGTGTGCAGTATGGCAGGGCGCATTATCCTGCTGAAAGAGGCCACTGCCATCAGGAAATGCCACTGACATGAAAGGGTGTACCTGGTCTGCAATGATGTTTAGGTAGGTGGCACATGTCAAATTGATGTCCACGTGAATGGGTGGACCCAGGGTTTTCCAGCAGAACATTCCCAAGAACATCACACTCCTCTATTGGCTTGTCATCTTCCCATAGTTCATGCATTCTGGTGCCATCACTTCCCCAGGTAAACGGTGCACACACACACATGGCCATCCACGTGATCTAAAAGAAAATGGGACCTATCGGACCAGGCGACCTTCTTCCACTGCTCCATGGTCCACCTATGATGCTCGCGTGCCAATTGTAGGCACTTTCAATGGTGGACAGGGGTCATCATGGGCACTTGAACTGTTCTGCAGCTATGCTGCCCCATACTCAGTAGGGTGCGATGCACTCTGTGTTGTGAAACATTCTTCCCATAACAATCATTAAAATGTTCTGTGATGTGTACCACAGTAGACCCTCTGTCGGTTTGGATCAGAGGGGATAGAAGAGAAAGGAGAAGAAAGCCACTTTACTTTGTCATTTTACAGGTTACAATGGAATTTGTTTTCTGCATTTAACCCATCCTATTGGAGCAGTGGGACCAACTCCAGTTCATTTCCTATTGCTTTGGTCAGGGTCAGAGGCAGGAGTATTAACCCTAACATGCATGTCTTTCTGATGGTGGGAGAAAACCAGAGCACTTGGAGGAAACCCACGCAGACATGGGGGAAACATGCAAACTCCACACAGAAAGGACCTGGGATGGGCTGGGGTTCGAAACCAGGACCTTCTTGCTGTGAGGCAACAGTGCTAACCACTGGGCCACCACGCCATAGCTGTTGTAATCTCATCATTATAAAAATAAATTAATACTAATTAGGGTAATGGTAATATAGCCATATTATTACTAGGCATAGCTGTTTGTTAAGAGATGCTGTTTTCAGGAGTTTCCGTGTTGTGGGGTTTTTCTACTTCGTTCTCTCCCGTGTGTGTGTGTGTGTGTGTGTAAACTCCTTCACCCCTACAAGATATGCCTCTGTATAAAAAAAATTATTGGTTTTGCTCATACTAGATAAAGTTGATCTCTGATAAAGTTGTTGAGTGGTCCTTTTTCAAAGTAGAATTTACCACATATTTTTGGTGATGAGGTGAACTTTTTTTTCCTTTGGAATGTCCTGTTTGTTTATTGTTAGCTCGAACTAGGCTACAGTGTGTTAGCTAGCTAGGCGGCTACACAGGAGCAGGAGTGCTGAGAAAGAGCCGTGTGGGGACAGGAGGAACAGTGCACCAGTGATGGCAGAGGACCTTCGCAATCAGATGGCTACTTTTGAGACTATTGGTGAATTTGTGGAGTGTAAGGAGGACTGGATGGAGTATGAAGAAAGGTTGGGACACTTTTTCCTTACTAATGGAATTACCGAGGAGGCTATGCAACTCTCTATTTTCCTGAGTGTGTGTAGGGCAAAGTCTTACAAGCTGATAGGAAACTTAGCCACACCGCAGAAACTGGGGAAATTCCATATGATGAACTGGTCAAGTTCGTGTGGAACCACCACAATCTGAAACCTTCTGTGATAGTCCAACAGTTTAAATTTCAAAGCCTATTCAGGGAGCCACATCAGTCTGCAGCCAACTTTGTAGCTAAACTGTGGCAGCTGTCAGAGCGTTGTGATTTCAGGGCAGTGTTGGATGACATGCTCCATAACATATTGGTATGTGGCAGTAATAATGATGCCATCCAACGCCAACTGCTGGGGGAAACTCCACCTTGACCTTCAAGAAAGCCATTGAGATTTCCCAAGGTGTGGAGATGGTTGCCAATAATGCCAAAGATATCCAGAAAGGACATGGGATGGGGGGGGGGTGCAGACGGTGACATTGCAGCAGGTCAGGAGAGAGACTAGTAAACATTCAACGTGGGTGGAACGTTTTCTGTGTGGAGGGACACACTATGCAAATGATCAGAAAAGACAGAGTCTGCCATGCTTGTAGCAAAAAGGGACTCTTAGTTAAAAAGTGCAGAAACTCAAAGGGTAAGGGTAAGCCTGGGCAGATAAAAGCTCAGCAGGCTAAGGCAGCCACACACCACCTAGAAGAAGAAGAGGCAGCGTGTACCTACAACATGTCTGAAGTGGAAATGGATGAGGATCCACCTGAACCCTAATATATCACAGTCACTGTCAGAGGGCAGGACATTTAAGTTTGAGATTGATTCAAGGGCTACTGCATCAGTCATCAGTGAGGAGACCTACAGGAGGACATGGGGGTCTAACTTGTCTCACATTAGCCCATCAAAGCTCAAACTCAGGACCTGTACGGGGCAGCCCATACCTCATTTAGTGGTACTATATGTGGACATTTCAGTGTGACATATCTGTGGACAGTAGTTAACTGTGGCGTCTGGCAGTAGGCCTTCAACAGCGCAATGATACTATAATTAGCCAAATTTTTGGGGTGTTTTTTTGGGGGTATTTTTTAATATGCAAACAGCTCCGACACACAGCTCTCTCTCTCTCTCTCTCTCTCTCTCACACACACACACACACACACACACACACACACCGCTAGTAACTCAGTGCCTCAAGATCCACCAAAATCAAATCCGTTGGATATCAAATAGCCTTTGTTTCTCTCCATACTTGGAAAACAATGAAAATGCACATGACATGGCCTCCACTTGTGGCCTACAACATCACCATGGACAGCGCTAAGCATGCAGCATCATAAAACATCTTCTTTACAAACTGACCAGAACAAGTCAAAGCAATTCATGAGCAAATAGAAATAATAATAAAATCAACCTTCACATGCAGAATATGCCATGAGCAAAGTCGCAATACAATCTTATGCAAAATATGCCAAACTTACACCATAATACTGAGTATAGTAGGCCTAACGTTACATGAGCAAAGTGTGGTATTTACCAGCTATGAAGTGCCATCACAATATGTAAAATGAATATGCCAGCTTTGATTTGGAGTAAATTAAAATTAGGCAGTTTACCTTATTAGGCTACTTGAATATAAAGTCCATCAATCGGTCCTTTGTGAAGTGGGCAATGGCAGCATCATGCAGTTTGTCTTTGGATTTAAATTTCATAAAAAGGCCTTTTTCCATGGATGTCAGTGCCAAAGCTCCCAGTCGATCCTGTCTCACTGTGTTTCTGGTGTGTGTCTTTATGCGCTTCAGGGCCAAGAAAGACCGCTCAACTGAAGAGTTGGATATGGAGATGGTCAACACCAGACAGGTGAGGTGATGAGGCATAGGCGAGACAAGAGCGGGAGTTGGCCTTCCATTTCCAATCACTTGTTGCTTTCCCCCGAAAGCATGTCTTGAGAAGGGTAACGCTAACAAGCTAGTTACAATGTTGCTCTCGTCTCCTCCTGTAGCCATGCTTCAAAAACTTCATTGCACCTGTCTGATACACAGACTAACGTTAGTGATGTGCGGTTCGATTGGTTTGAGTAAACCAGTAGATTTGGATCGCCAATGTGAAAGAGTCGGTCAATCACAAGTAATGACTCAGCAACCGCATGTCATTGTTTTTATATGAGTGAGCCCTCATCTGGATAGGTCTGGACTTCTAGAAGTCCTAGGGGGATATTTTTTGTCCCACCCACTACAACAGCAAAATATGATTGGCTGATTCATCTGTCACTTTCTAAATAAAAACACAAGCAGAAGGACTTCTAGCAGTCCTAACCACTGAGGAAGCCTACCAGCTAACCCTTTCTCTGCCAAGAGACAACAAAAAAATCTGACTGGATAACTTGATTTTCATGGTTTCAGGACAGTAACCCTTTCATTACTGAAGCAAACTTGATAGAAATTAGGGCTAAAATTAGAATTAGAAGAGAGAATTATTATTAGATAAAAGATTATAAATATAGCATTTAAAATGCTGGTATGTTGGGCCTTCTTTGAAGTCCTAGAAGTCCCTAAGGGTTTCCCTCTGTCTGTGGAGGCATGGAGGTGTTTAGGAGAGATGGCAGTGGAGTTTTTAACTAGATTGTTTAACACAATATTGGAAAGTGAGAAGATGCCCGAGGAGTGGAGAAGAAGCATACTGGTACCAATTTTCAAGATTAAGGGTGATGTGCAGAGCTGTAGCAACTACAGAGGTATAAAGTTGATCAGCCACAGCATGAAGATATGGGAAAGAGTAGTGCAAGCTAGGTTAAGAGAGGTGACAATTAGTGAGTAGCAGTATGGTTTCATGCCATGGTGACAGGCATGGGCGCAAATCCATGAACACTAGAATGGCATCCAGTGCTTTACCTGTTCCTTATCCATAGGGTAGGTGGTTGTATCAGGAAGGGGATCTGATGTAAAATTTTGCCAAATCAGTATGCAGTTTGACAAGACCATACCGGATCAGTCGAGGCCCGGGTAAACAATGACTGCCATTGGTGCTTTGCCCTCACAGCGTACCAATGGATACTATAAAATCCGCTATGGCGACCCAAGAAACAGGGAACAAGCCGAAAGAAGAAGAAGAAAAGAAGGAGGAGGAGGAGTATGGTTTCATGCCACAAAAGAGCACTACAGATGTGACGTTTGCTTTGAGAATGTTGATGGAGAAGTATAGAGAAGGTCAGAAGGAGTTACATTATGTCTTTGTGGATTTAGAGAAAGCATATGACAGGGTGCCGAGAGAGGTGTGGTATTGTACGAGGAAGTTGGGAGTGGCAGAGAAGTATGTAGGAGTGGTGCAGGATATTTATGAGGGCAGTGTGACAGTGGCATGGTGTACAGTTGGAATGATAGATGGGTTCAAGGTGGAGGGGGAATTACATCAAGGTTCGGCTCTGAGACCTTTCTTGTTTGCAATGGTGATGGACAGGTTGACGGACGACATCAAGCAGTAGTCTCCGTGGGCTATGATGTTCGCGAATGACATTGTGATCTGTAGTGAGTAGAGTGCAGGTTGAGGAGAGCCTGGAGAGGTGGAGTATGCACTGGAGAGAAGAGGGATGAAAGTCAGTAGGAGCAAGATGGAATACATATGTGTGTGTGAGAGAGAGAGAGAGAGAGAGAGAGAGAGAGAGAGAGAGAGAGCAGCATTGGTCGAGTGAGGTAGAGTGAATGAAGAGAGGGAGGGGCCATAGCAAGAACAAATGTTTTTTAAAGGTTTTGAATCCCTACATCTATGGGAGGTTCTTGATCATACAGTCTTAACTCTGCACAAAACTTTTTAGGCTGATAGGTCCACTAGTATGCGAAAATAGCTGTTGACAGACAGAAAGACAGACAGACAGACAGACAGACAGACAGACACACACACACACACACACACACACACACACACACACACACACACACACACACACACACACACACACACAGGCCTGTAAAGCAGGGTGGGGGGGCTTTACATCAACTATTGACTTTACATCATCGGATCAGCTCAGTTGTAAAGATTTTGGCAAGGTGAAGAATGACAATATGTTACAATTCAATATTTTAGGTTTTTATAGTTTTTTTCCGTTTCTCAGCACCTGACTTGTGTTTACAAAATTGGTTGCGCTCTTGTGCAGCCAACATTGTTTCCTCTTCCCCTTCTTCCTTGCAGTGAGCAGAGAGATGGGGCATGCTCCAGACCGATATTACGTAGTGATGCAATATCGAAAATGAAAGAAAAAAAAACCTGAATTATTTGTTAAGATTTTTTCCATGTGACCATGACTATTCATAATAGAATTGACACAGGAATTTAATTTTAGAAGCATGTTGGGTCAAGAGCAGTAACCCAGCCACTGAGGATGCACAAGCCAGTGCATCCTTAGTGCCGGTCCCAAGCCCGGACAAATGGGGAGGGTTGCGTCAGGAAGGGCATCCGGCGTAAAATCTTTGCCAAATCAAATATGCGGATCATAAATAAGACTTACATACCGGATCGGTCGAGGCCCGGGTTACCAATGACCGCCACCGGTACTGTTAACCAGCAGGGTGTCGGTGGAAACTATGCTACTGTTGGGAGAAGAAGAGGGGGAAAGCATGTCCAGAGGCAGCTATAGAGGAGGAAGGGTAGGCATGTGGAGGTGAGAGTTGGAACTTTGAATGTTGGCACTATGACTGGTAAAGGGAGAGAGGGAGACATGATGGAAAGAAGAAAGGTAGGCATACTGTGTGTGCAAGAGACCAGGTGGCAGGGGAGTAAGGCCAGGAGTATCGGAGGTGGGTTCAAACTCTTCTACCATGGTGTGAATGGGAGGAGTAATGGGGTAGGGGTAATTCTGAAGGAAGAGTATGTCAAGAGTGTGCTGGAGGTGAAGAGAGTGTCAGACAGAGTGATGAGTATGAAGCTGGAAATTGAAGGTTTATTGCTGAATGTTATCAGCGCATATGCCCCGCAAGTTGGGTGTGAGATGGATGAAAAAGAAGAATTCTGGAGTGAGTTGGACGACATGGTGGAGAGAGTACCCAAGGAGGAGAGAGTGGTGATTGGAGCGGACTTCAATGGACATGTTGGTGAAGGGAACAGGGGTGATGAGGAGGTGATGGGAAGGTATGGTGTCAAGGAGAGAAATGTGGGAGGACAGATGGTGGTCGATTTTGCAAAAAGGATGGAAATGGCTGTGGTGAATACATATTTCAAGAAGAGGGAGGAACACAGGGTGACATACAAGAGTGGAGGAAAGTGCACACAGGTGGACTATATCTTATGTAGAAGGCGCCATCTAAAAGGGATTGGAGACTGCAAGGTGGTGACAGGGAAGAACGTAGCTAGGCAGAATCGGATGGTGGTCTGTAGGATGACTTTGGAGACCAAGAAGAGGAAGCGAGTGAAGACACAGCCGAAGATCAAATGGTGGAAGTTGAAGAAGGAAGACTGTTGTGTGGAGTTCAGGCAGGAGTTAAGACAGGTACTGGGTGGTAGTGAAGAGTTGCCAGATGGCTGGACAACCACTGCAGAAATAGTGAGGGAGCCAGCTAGGAACGTACTTAGTGTGTCATCAGGACAGAGGAAGGAAGACAAGGAGACTTGGTGGTGGAATGAGGAAGTACAGCAAATTATACAGAGGAAAAGGTTGGCAAAGAAGAAGTGGGATAGTAAGAGAGATGAAGAAAGTAGACAGGAGTACAAGGAGATGCAGCGTAAAGCAAAGAGAGAGGTGGCAAAGGCAAAGGAAAAGGCGTATGGTGAGTTGTATGACAGATTAGACGCTAAGGAAGGAGAAAAGGACTTGTACCAATTGGCTAGACAGAGGGACCAAGCTGCAAAGGATGTGCAGCAAGTTAGGGCGATCAAGGATATTGATGGAAATGTGCTGACAAGCGAGGAGAGTGTGCTAAGGAGGTGGAAGGAGTACTTTGAGGGGCTGATGAATGAAGAAAATGAGAGAGAGAGAAGGTTGGATGATATGGGGATAGTGAATCAGGAAGTTCAGCGGATTAGCAAGGAGGAAGTGAGGGCAGCTATGAAGAGGATGAAGAGTGGAAAGGCAGTTGGTCCTGATGACATACCTGTGGAGGCATGGAGATGTTTAGGAGAGATGGCAGTGGAGTTTTTAACTAGATTGTTTAACACAATCTTGGAAAGTGAGAGGATGCCTGAGGAGTGGAGAAGAAGTATACTGGTACCGATTTTCAAGAACAAGGGCGATGTGCAGAACTGTAACAACTACAGAGGTATAAAGTTGATCAGCCACAGCATGAAGATTTGGGAAAGAGTAATAGAAGCTAGGTTAAGAGGAGAGGTGAAGATCAGCGAGCAGCAGTATGGTTTCATGCCACAAAAGAGCACCACAGATGCGATGTTTGCTTTGAGAATGTTGATTGAGAAGTATAGAGAAGGCCAGAAAGAGTTGCATTGTGTCTTTGTAGATTTAGAGAAAGCTTATGACAGAGTGCCGAGAGAGGAGGTGTGGTATTGTATGAGGAAGTCAGGAGTTGCAGAGAAGTATGTAGGAGTGGTGCAGGATACGTATGAGGGAAGTGTGACAATGGTGAGGTGTGCGGTTGGAATGACAGATGGGTTCAAGGTGGAGGTCGGATTACATCAAGGATCGGCTCTGAGCCCTTTCTTGTTTGCAATGGTGATGGACAGGTTGATGGACAAGATCAGGCAGGAGTCTCCATGGACGATGATATTCGCGGATGACATTGTGATCTGTAGCGAGAGTAGGGTGCAGGTTGAGGAGAGCCTGGAGAGGTGGAGGTATGTACTGGAGAGAAGAGGAATGAAAGTCAGTAGGAGCAAGACGGAATACCTATGAGTGAATGAGAGAGAGGACAGTGGAATGGTCAGGATGCAAGGAGTGGAGGTGACAAAGGCATTTGAGTTTAAATACTTGGGGTCAACTGTCCAAAGTAATGGGGAGTGCAGTAGAGAGGTGAAGAAGAGAGTGCAGGCAGGTTGGAGTGGGTGGAGAAGTGTGTCAGGAGTGATTTGCGACAGAAGGGTATCAGCAAGAGTTAAAGGGAAAGTTTACAAGATGGTTGTGAGACCAGCTATGTTATATGGTTTGGAGACAGTGGCACTGACGAAAAGACAGGAGGCGGAGCTGGAGGTGGCAGAGTTGAAGATGCTGAGATTTTCACTGGGAGTAACGAAGAACAGGATTAGGAACGATTATATTAGAGGGACCGCTCAGGTTGGACGGTTTGGAGACAAAGCAAGAGAGGAAAGATTGAGATGGTTTGGACATGTGTGGAGGAGAGATGCTGAGTATACTGGGAGAAGGATGCTGAATATGGAGCTGCCAGGGAAGAGGAGAAGAGGAAGGCCAAAGAGGAGGTTTATGGATGTGGTGAGGGAAGACATGCAGGTGGCTGGTGTGACAGAGGAAGACGAAGAAGACAGGAAGGAATGGAAACGGATGATCTGCTGTGGCGACCCCTAATGGGAGCAGCTGAAAGTAGTAGTAGTAGTTGGGTCAAGAGCAGTCATAAAAATTATGTATAAAAAAAAACCCTGCTGGATTGCAAGCCAGCGATGTTCTTGGATAGGACATCAGAGCCCTTTTCTACTGCCTCCATATAGAAGTTGGCAACTATAGGTGAAACTGGGGAACCCATAACGTATACGTTTCTGCCTATAGTACTACCCCCTGTATGTGAAGTGCGTGTACTGAAGACAGTCTCAGGAGCAGACACACTTGGTCAGTGTTAAGGGTTGTCCTATTGCTAAGGGTAGGATCGTCCTGTAATTTTACACAGTCTGCATCCACTCCTTTAGCAACAGGAATGACGAGGGATGTAACATCATAAGACTATTGTTTCATCCACCTCATTAATGATGTCCCTCAACTTAGCCACATAATCCATAGTGTTCTGAATGTGATCTTCAGTATTGCCTACTAACAGGTTAAGAATAGATGCCAGAAACTTAGACATGTTATAGGTCACTGAGTTAATCATAATAGCAATAGGCACATCCTGTTTATGTACGTATCTTAAGTAAACCACACAGACTAGGTGTTGCTTCCCCTATAATCTATGGTACAGAAGTATGTCAATAGCATTGTTCTGTTCTAACAGCTTGAAGCAATCTATCACCTTTTCCCTCTAACTAGTACCTGGATCTCATTTCAGGGACTCATAAGTACTTATGTCACTAAGTAATGTCATAATTTTCTCACGATAGTATATCTGGTTTCTGCCTTTGCCCACTGGAAGGATGATGTTAACGTCCTTACTGAGAGTCGTGAGCACATTCCTCTCATCTCCGCTGATGTTGGATGGCAGCGGCTTTGCATTGCTGAGACAGGCTGAAACGTTTGCCTGAAGTTGCTCCTCTCCCAGGTCCGTGATGTTTTTGTTATGGATTGCCGATTCTGTGGCTGTGATCAGTTCCACTAGCGGGACTTGCATTGCCGTAACAGCAAAATTCAGCTTATCCTTAGCAAGTATGTCTTTCTCCACCTGGGTGAGTTGTCTGTCGGGCAGATTCTTCACCCACTTGTCCACATCACTGGCCTGTGTCTGACATCCGTCTCTCTGCCTGCCGTTAAGGGTGCTGTCCGCTGTCTGCCGATGTCTCTGGCATGCAGCAAGAAGGTTGAACTGCTTTTGCTGCCTGGGTTTCAACTTTCCAGTCCCTCCAGGATTTCGCACGCTTTTTTTTTTGAATTGTTGTGGCCTAAAATGCCTGATTTCACGGCAGCTTTTCTAAAAAAAAAATTGCAATGCACTTTGCGATGTTTTTAGCTGTTTTTTATTTTGAAATGAAATTGCAGGAGCAAGTCAAAATTGCAAAAATAGTTGTGATTTCTTTGTTGTTGTAAAATTAATTACAAATCGAAGGCAACTTGTTCCAGTGAGACTAAAATTGCACTGTTCTGAGTGTTCAAAGTAACCTTACCAAAAAAGGTTCAGGGTTAAAAAAACAACAAAATATACTTTATTTGTAAATGAAGAAGTGCACCTAGGGGTATTCCACAAAGCAGCAAACAGGCTTAAAAGTTAAAGTGCACAGAACCTCACAATAAACATTCATCATCATCTATGTTTAAAGATTCCATTAACAAAACAATGCAAAACCAAGTTTTTGTGTGAGTACCCACACAGTACCTGAATGCAAAAAAAAAAAAAAAAACCCAAAAAGTTAAATGGTGCAAATTCAAAAGTTCAAGTGCACAGAAATTCACAGTAAACATGGCACATACCAAGTACCACTGTACTTTGCTTTACCTTATGCTTGTACATCACACAATGTTAAGAATACATCTAAATCCAAATGATCGCCACACTTTCATCTACATCTGTTCATAAAGTCAAACAATTTCAGTTATGTTGACCAATATCCACAACAAATAAAGCTAAACCCTATGTTCTTCTGAGTATCTATAACTAAATGCAAATAATAGTAATGCATAAACAAAATTAAATGATGCAGGGTCAATCAATAAATGTAAAAACAAAAAAAAATCCTGAAAGCGGACTAGGTCTCAATGTCCTCTTCGGAATCTTCCTCTACTTCATCCCTTTCAAAAGCCCCACTAGTAAGTCGTTGGTTGTGGTATAAGAAGACCAAGGCTTTGCGGTTGTTGTTTGTAATTGATCTCCTTCGGCTGGACAACACCAGCTTGTAGATAATGTTGCTTCCTTCAGCATCTGCTGAGTTTATGATGACATCTTTGTATCGTTTGGCCAAGATGCTCAGCACGGGAAGTCTCTCCTGCAGCCCATCCCAGAACACATCCAAATCAACCACTCCACACGCTGAAGCTCTGAGTGCTGCTGGAGCCAGGTAGATGAAGTAGGCATCCAATTCATGCTTAGGAACAGCACTGAAGCCTGAGATGTATTTGCAGCTGGACAAATTGTCATTCATAAATGCAGTGTGACAAGGCTCAAACACCGTGACCTCTTGAAGGAAATTAATGGTAGGTTACCCATCTAACATGTACTTGCTGAGTTCCTCTTCTGCACTGTTGTACGCCTGTTCCACTGTGTTGATGATTTGTGTCTTGATGGCAAAATATAGGTTAAGCCCCTCAAAGTACTGGGCACATGCTTCATACTGTAGCTCTTTATTAGCAGCAAAGTTCATCTGCAGATCCTCCAGGTAGTCAAAAATCTTGGTGGTCATAGGGCATCTGCTCTGGAAGATGTACAGAAGCTGAATGATTACTTGGCACGTGTCTGCCATGATGCTGATCTAGACCTGCAGACTTTGAGTCATATCTGGATTTTGTAGCATTTCATAGAGTCTATCCACAGACTGTGGTGTAGTTTTGCCACACATCTATGAACAGAATAACAAATGAGTCAAAATTATGTCAATGCAATCAATCAATGTTAATAACAAAAGCACTGGTGTACATAGTTTCTCTGATTAAATCATTGTGTGTGTGTGGGGGGGTACAAGTACAATGTGAAATGTATGCATTTTAAAGTAATTACAATACTCTAAAGAAAGACGGAAATGTATCTTACATTTATTTCCATCTCTATGAACTCTTTGAAGTCCAAAGTGCTCTGAATGGTACTGTATTGCAGTGAACCCGGTGTTCCACCGTGTTGCACATGTATTTGGAGCCATGGTTGCCTTGCTTCCTGGCGGCAGTTTTTTTTTGTCATGAACTGAAGCTATCTTCTTTTGCAGGGGCCAGCTTGGTTGAACATCTGTGAGAAACTCAGCATGAATGCATTCAGCTGATCAAAAGGTCTGCAGAAGGCACTGCCAATGAGGTTCATAATGTGTGACATGCATGTTATGTGTAGTGAGTTGGGGAATAAAGACTGCAACGCATCTTTATATGCTTTCTTCATGTATGCTGCATTGTTGAACACAATGACATCCTCATTGGCTATGCAGTATTCTTGCAGACATTTGACCACAGCCACAGACACAGTAGAATGGTTGCACTTCTCTAGGAAAACTGTGCCTGCAAGGTAGGCCAGGATCCTCCCAGATTCATCCTTCTCCAGGGGTGCAATGAGGATGTTCAGTACACATCTCCCCTCTACATCTGGAGTCTCGTCAAATATAACAGCAACAGGCTTTTCAGCAAGATGTATCTTGAGTGCTTCCTTTTCTTTCTGGTGCACTGCTCCTAAGTATTTCTCTTGAAGCTTGTGAAAACCAGGAATGGCTCCTCCATTGACTACATTTTCCTTCAAGAATCTTCTCATTGCTGGATGGGTCACACAGAGAGTGGAATGATGACTGCAGTGCAAGTGGCGACCCAATCTTCACAAATCTTAGGGAAAAAGAAAAAAAAGAATACAGTATCAAGATGACATGCAATCACAATTGGTGAAAAAAAAATCCCTCACTCCACAGTAGTGTACCCTTTACAAGATATTGTTTGAGCTTATCTGCATTTAACTATTTACTCTCTCTTCTGCCTCACTCTCTTACTCACACATGCTCTCCATCTCTGATTTCATTACACGTCCAACTTGACGTTTTGAATCAAGCTTTCACACCATGTTTAAACATTTTATTTGAGACTTTTTATTCCTATTTACTTTATTTCTCTCTCTCTCCAACACACGCACACGCGCACACACACACGCACACGCACACGCGCGCACACACACACACACACACACACACACACACAAACACACACACACACACACAGTTTGTTATGCAAACAGGCAAGCACGCGCTACCACCCACCATGCACATTGAATCCAACTCACCTTGCAATAGATCAGGATGCAACAGCCTGTCATGGTGATTTTGTTGTCCACGCGTTTCAGCCATTCTCCGGGTGTGTTTTGTGGTAGAAAAGTGCTTGTCAATCGATGATTTTCGTTTGTGTTCCATCATAACGTTGCACGTCGTGCAAAACAGTTTACCCCCGCTTTCATGCAGAACATCAGGGAATTGCCCTGCATGGTCTTTGGCAGTAATTTTAGTTGGTAAATGTGAGACGTTCGTGGCACACACGTCTGCATCTTCACAATCAGAAACAAGGAAGTGAGTTTGGTGACGTATGGCTCAATGGTTGGCGTGGGGGACTGCTATGATTGGTAAAAATCGCGGGAAACTACGATGATTGGTCAAATTTGCGGAAAAGTTGCGGTGATTGGACAAAATTGCAAGGTCACGCAAGCGTTAATTGCTGGGATCGCAACATCGCGAAATCTTGGAGGTACTGAACATCTGTCGCCATCTTACAATGCTGTGATTGCAACTATTCCCCAATCCTCTCTGAATAGTACACGTGACCATTGTAACTCTAATGAATAGTCACGGCAATTTGCATATGAAACTGATCGCTGGTTTTGGTCATTATGCAACTGTGCTGTTTATAAGGTTGGGGATACCTGCAGTCAGCTGAGACTGATGAAGTCACATAGATGGGTGGTGAAACCTTTCTCCCACTAAACCTTGTGTCCAGGTGAACTGATTCAACTTTCTGGGATTTCCTTACCGGGATTATTGAGCATGCATCAAGACATTTTGAAACATCAGCTGTCTCGCAAGCCACACCATGCAGCATAATTGAAATTTATTTTTTTAACATGACAAACATAAGGCATGTAGTCCATGATCACAGCAAAATATTTTGCATCATGAACTTTTTTGTTATATCCTGAAAAATCGTCTGTTCAATTAGTTCCCTTTGTGAATGTCCTTGTGTAAGTAGTGTCGTGTTGTCATGTCTCTGAATTCTTCGCAAATGCTCATTCACCACTGCGTCATACTTAACAAGCAACTTCAACTCACCGAAGAAATTGCCATTGGAGGGGTCATTTGAAAGGCTATTTGAAAGGCCAAGTTCTGCTCAACTAAATGGCATATGATACTGATGATTCTGGTTAGTATTGCACGCCAGTGATTTCTCTCGCTCTCGATCAGCCCCATGTTACGACTGTAGTTTTCTTACCGGTCATTCTAGACTTAAGAGCATGCCATGCCTCTATGTTGCAAATGTGTGCTTTTGACCGTGATTTTAGAATGTCACCAGTGTTTCCAATCATGAAATCCATCCGTTGCTAGACTGATAATGTTTTCCAAATAATGTGCCGCAAAAGCAGAAAATCGTATCCTGGGTTTTAGAGTATAACAACCATGGCCATTTCACATTTTCTCAATTTTTAAGGGTAATGTAACAGAAGTCTTTGCGAAATCTTCGTGGAGCCGAGTCATTATTTTGCGGGAACACTATGTCCATAATCTGCTTTGGCCCTCTTCTCACTGACTCAGTTCTGATAAAAAATCTGAAATTCTATGGGGCCATAATACTGGGTCATTTGATATCAAAGGGAACTCGGCAGACCCACCTCCACATTGTGCCCCCTCGTTGTTAGCAGGTAGAGCAGTCTCTCGGGTGGTTCTGTTCCTCATTTTCGCCGGCAAACACTACTGACTAATTTGTAAATTCGGTGCTATCTTTGGCTCCTGGCACTGCTGGCTCTTTTGATTGCAATTGCAGATCAATACCCTCCTCATCAGGGATCGACAACCTATGGCTAGCAATGAGGCCAATCCTGGAGCCGCATAATGGGAGGCCGCCTGCGCGTGACATCTTTTTACATGGAGGGGCTGATGTGCCTGCAGACACCACACAGTCCTTGGCAGCGGGTGGCCAGAGTCCAATGGCATGAAGAACCAAGACGATTGGGAACCACCCTCTGTTGCAGCCTTCATCTGTCTTCACTGCCGTTGTGACCTGGAAACATCTTCCGCCAGTTCCACCGCTGAGGTCTTTGTTGGATCGCGCTTCGTCTGGAACCTCCCCCCTTGACCAATCCACCTTGGGTGACCCTACCAGCAGCCAAGCGCCGGAAGGCATAGCTCTTGGGATCATTGTTACACGAAAGGTTCTCCACAACGGCAAGGTGGCAATCCAGGAGACGCAACAACGAACACTCGGAGCTTCGGCTTCCTGACTACAGGAAGGAGTGAGCGAAACATTTATCTGTTCTAGGCCGAGATAGACAGCATAGCAGTGCAACACGTTTCTTTCAGTTTAATTAAAAATATTAATCATTAAGGATTCTGTTATTCTACAGTATTGTTGTTTGTAGTTATTTGTTAATAGAAAAACATTTTTCCAAAAGGTTTGGTGTGTTTTACGCATGTTTGTAATCATGAGGGGTTTGGTTGAACGAGGTCCTATCTATGCACTTTTTGTGACATAACTGCTTGTGACAATTTTTTTCTTATCATGGATAAATTATAGACCCACATAAATGCTCATTATAATAGGCTCCAAATCCAAAAACCGTCCGAGAGATCGCTGTGAAACAAAAACGCAGAAACAGCATACTAATTCCGACAAATTTAAGATTTGAGATTTATATTTATAAGATTTATATTTATTTATAATGTCTTTTTCATTTCTTGGTACTCAAATATGTTGAAAAGAATTTTGTCCTCTGCATTTAACCCTTCGAGTAGTGGGCGGGGCCAACTCCAGTTCCACATTCTCTCAGCTATTATTAGCCTGTCTACAACGTTTCGCAACCTGAACCCAACAAGAGTCAGAGATACAAAACATGCTTATTTCCTTTATAACAACAATACTTTTAATGAGATAGCCGTAACAGTAGGCTTAACAGTGTAGCACTCTGCCATTTTTATTACAATGAACGAACTGTAATAAATAGAAGAAGGTAGCACAATTATAATAACAGCAGCAAACATTTCAATAAACGAACAATCTAAATGAAAATAAATGAATGGCCTTAAATAGAATAAAATTAACTGTAATAAATAAAACAAGGTAGGTAGTGCAACTAGCGCAGTTATAATAACAGCAGCACAGCACACATTTTAATAAACAATTTCTTTCCAAACATTTAAATATAAATAAATAAATAGAAAGCTACTCGCTTGTAATTTGGAATGGCAAAGGCATCCGCCCTTCTCAAAGCTGTTGTGCAATGTTGACTCCCGCATGGCTCGCCTCTATTACGTCGGTTTCCAATACGAAGGCACAGAGTTCCCACTCCTGAGTTATAAAATGACAGGTGGCAGCCATGTACGCCTCCATAATCACCGCGGTCCAAATGTCCATTGTGAAACTTAAGGTTGTTAGAAGGCAGTTGAGTTTCAACGAGAGTTAAAATTTGGTCTCGAACATTGCTGTACCCCAGAGACGGGGCGTGTGAAACACTGGAGCGTTTGGGCACAGAGTAGTCAGGCTCCATCTTCGTTAATTTTCTGAAGCTTTCACCTTCTGCTACGTTAATGGGTCTCACATCCATAGCAATGAACTCTACTACGGTATCTGTTATGTCTCTCTTTCTTTCTCCATTATTGGTTTTTGGAACTATAAGGTCTGCTGTGTAGTTTTGGGTGTGGTTAAGGATGCTGATGGCTGCAATGCCTGGGGGATGAACCTATGGACAAATTATTATGCTTTTTTTTATGCCAATAACTGCCTTAGTCCCAGATGTTCCCACATTACTCATTACTCCTTATGTTTTATTTTAACTATTCGGACCACAACCCTCAGAGCAGGATAAGCGGTTTAGATAATAGATGGATATTCGGATCAGTTGCAACTATTCTCCAAGTAAAGTAAGTGCACATTTTTACCATGTGTAATGTTACTGTTTAAATGGTGGATAAAAGCAGCTTGACATTCAGGTGATTTATCATGCTTGTTGTGTCACCGTGGTAGGCAAGTTTCAAATTGCATATTTGGTACACTGCCTTGTCATCGCTCAAGCGTTTAAAGCGTTGCCATACAGCTGAGGTCTTCGCCATTTTGTTTTCCCTTTAATGGCCAAGGTGAACTAAGGAGTGATGTCACTGCTGTGAGTGAAAGGAATGTCAGGTGCCACAGCTGAGACAGTATATATTTCCACATTTTTAACAGTGCAATTAAAAATTATAAATATAAGGGGCGTGCGGGTAACGTAGAGGTCTATTTCGTTGCCTACCAACACGGGGATCTCCAGTTTGAATCCCCGTGTTACCTTCGGCTTGGTCGGGCGTCCCTACAGATACAATTGGCCGTGTCTGCGGGTGGGAAGCCAGATGTAGGTATGTGTCCTGGTCACAGCATCAGCGCCTCCTCTGGTTGGTCAGAGCGCCTGTTCGAGGGGGAGGGGGAACTGGGGTGAATAGCGTGATCCTCCCATGCCCTATGTTCCCCTTGCGAAACTCCTCACTGTCAGGCGAAAAGAAGCGGCTGGTGACTCCATATGTATCAGAGGAAGCATGTGGTAGTCTGCAGCCCTCCCCGGATTGGCAGATGGGGTGGAGCAGCGACCGAGACAGCCCAGAAGAGCGGGGGTGATTGGCCAAGAATAATTGGGGAGAAAAGGGAGAAAAATCCAAAAAACAAAACAAACAAACAAAAAACAAAACAACCTAAAGTTATTTTTTTGGGATGGGGGGGGACTATTGAATATGTGTTTGTAGATTGTTTTCATGCTACTTTTTGGTTTGATTTGCAGAAGAAGCTTTCAACGACATAAGACTCCATACTAAGAAAAGCTGATATAGTACTCATTTTTAACAATTCAAACTTCTTGGCAGATGAAGCTTACATACTTAACTTGATAACTTAATATATTGGCGAAAATTTATATTCATAAAATAATATGGCTTAAAAGATTACCCTCCTTTTATATTTTTAAAGATACCGATTTTAAAACATATTTCACTACTATTGAAAACTCTAAACTCTAAATCATAAATTGGCCAAAACATTTAAAATTTACTCGTTTAGCAGACCCCGAAGGTTTTTGTTTTTGCTATTCTTCTTTCCTTTCACTGCATTTTTTGTTGTACAATTTAATTTGTTTATATTATTTCTATTCTGTGAAGTATACTTACAAGTTTTATAATGAAAAACTCTCGAACATGTTTAAAATGTGACATGTATTAAAAGTAATGTGTAATTTAGATTATGCAGTTGCACATAAGCTCAATAAAGCCTGTACATCACTGTCGGCCCATTTGTCCATGTTTTGTTCCATATTTAAAGGCTAACGTCAAGGGCTGTTGGGTACATGGCTAAAGTTTTACACGTTTTTATTTTGTAAATGGCAGTTGCTGGTGCTGCATTGGCTCATGTGTTTGACCAGTCAATGTACACTTACATCTGGACCAATCACCGTACACTTGTCACTCAAGGTTCCTCTTGTGTTGGGAGAGAAAAGGCCCTCAAAGTAGTGTTCCAAGAACTACGTTCGTTCCCATTTCCTGCAGTGTGGGAAAGATGAAAACAGAAGAAGAATGCCACACTATTCGACACTGTAGTGTTACAACGAAAGTATTCTTACAATTAATTTTTCCTCAGCATTTAACCCAATCGTATTGTATAGGAGCAGTGGGCAGCTGCAGCACCCGGGGACCAACTCCAGTTCTTCTTTCCATTGCCTTGGTCAGGGGTGCAGACAGGACTATTAACCCTAACTTGCATGTCTTTTTGATGGTGGGAGGAAACTGGAGCACCAGGAAGAAACCCAAACAGACACGGGGAGAGTTCACACCTGAGTTGGGGATGAACTTGCCAAGGCCTTTCGTTAAGTAATGTCTCTCAAACCTTGAGCATTAACAGAAAAGAACTTTATAAAAGAAATGATTAAACAAAACAAATGTCATTTAATCTGAAAGCTCGTTATGTGCAGAAAGTAGAACTTATCCTCCTAGCTGAAACCGTATGCGAGCATCTGATCAGTCAGCGTATCTCCTTGTTATCTACAAAGGCTCTGCCTCCGACAAAGTAGGCAATCTTCTTCTCCTGGCGGGCTTGCTTGATTATTGGCCACAATTGATTCCGTTGTTTGCGATCCTCCGGAGTGAGATCCTCCTTGAAGCGGAGATTTCTTTGCTTCAGGTACTCAGAGTGTTTGGACATCTTCCAGACCATGTCGCGAAAATGAATCATAGAAAACTGAGGGAAGATATAGCGGGCCTGTGCTTTAGCTGGGTGTTTTCTATCAAGCCTGTGACCCGAATCATTTACTACCTGAAACTTTTCTTTATAGCCTGGGGCCACGTTTTGGCATATGTCGATCACCTTAATTCTCACCCCCTCCCCTTCTTCTTCAGGGAGACCACGTAGGCGCAGATTCCACCTCCTTTTATAGCGCGCCAACTCCAAAACTTTGTTTTCCAATGACTGGATTTTTTTCTTTGGCTTTGCTGACTCTATCCACCGTGTTATGGTTTTACATGACCAGAAGACTCGACTTAGCTGATGAATATACAGAGACTTGACTTGACTGCATGAGATTACTTTATTAAATGAAAGTTACACTTCAACATTGCTATAATGAAGATCTGTTTAGGGACTGAACTTTGTCTCATTACTGTTATTGTCTAACTCGCTTTAAAATAAGAAAAAAAAATGAACTTGCTGCTCAAATAGTCTAACTTTTTAAACCACATTTCCTTCTTGACAGAGGAAGATGCAGAAGACAGGAAGAAATGGAAACGGATGATCCGCTATGGCGACCCCTAACGGGAGCAGCTGAAAGTAGTAGTGGAGGGGGACTCCCACCGCTGGCCCATCAGAAAGTCTTTGTACCTCTCAGGTGGTCGAATAATTCGACCTCTCCTGGTTTGAGCTGGCCTTGATGAGGATGAGAGCTCGATTTCAGCACTCTGCTGTAGTTGCGTCTGGTGTGCTGGTTTGCACCTCATCTGTTAAGTCGGTTTCTGAGTTCATCCGAGTGCTGGCTGGTGCTTTCCTCAGATGGCATCTGTAGTGCTGTCCTGAAGATGTCACTATGTCATAGGACCGTGGTTCACCTCTCTGTGCATGACCACAGCTGGGCGCCAACCTTGTGCTGTCTCCATACTACCTGGGTGCAGTTCTGGAAGCTGCTTTGCTCCTCTGTTGTAGTACTGCTGCTGTCTTTTCTGTAGATTTTGGAGAGTTGAGTGTACATCTTTAGGCACTGCTGGATGGAGAACTGAGCTGGAGCTCAGTAGAGTGCTTCTGAGGACTCTGCCCATGAGCATTTGTGCTGGGGAGTACTCCATGCCTGTTATAGGTGTGTTCCTCAGGGTGAGAAGTGCAAGATGGGGGTCTGTGTTTGTTCGTCGTGCTTTCTTCAGCACGAGTTTCATGGTTTTCACTGTTCTCTCAGCTAGTCCATTTGACTGTGCATAACCTGGACTGAAGTGAATGAGTTTTATGCCCCATGATGTTGCAAAGTTTCTCATTTCCTGACTTGCAAATGGAACATGGTCACACACTCTCTCTTTTGGTATTCTTATTCTAGAGAAGACTGATTTCATCTTGCTGATCACAGTGTGTGATGTCTTGTTCTTAATGTTCAGTACCTCTGGGTATTTTGAACGGTATTCTACTATCAAGAGAAATGACAGACCTTCTATTTCAAAGATGTCAGCCCCAACTTTGAGCCAAGGAAGCTCAGGGATGTCATGTGAAATCAGTAGCTCCTTCTGGTTTCTGGGCTGGAACTGCTGGCACGTTCCACAAGTCTCAACCATTTGTTCTATGTCTCATCATTCCTTGCCAGTACCAGTGCTTTCTGCCCAATGTTTTAGTCTGCTGCATCCCTTGATGAGCTATATGTAGCTTTTGTAGCATTTCTGTTCTTGGCTTGCTTGGGAGGATTATTCTGTCTCCAGTGAACATTATTCCTTCCCTCACAGCCACTGTGTGTCTGATAGGCCAGTATCGTGTCAGTCTTGAGTCTGCCTGCTCCCTGTGTTGGCGCCAACCATCTCTGTGTATGACTTGCAACAGCTGCAGTGTTTCGTCTTTCTTTGTTTCACCCTGGAGCTGCTCTAGAGTCTCTGTACTCAAGGCATCTGTGGGCCCCAAAGCATAGACAACTTTCTCGTTCATGATGTCATCCGCTGACGTGTGCTGTTCTTGTATTACAGCTCATGAGAGTGTGTCTGCCATCAGCAGAGCTTTACCCGGTGTGTAGGTGACATTTAAGTCATATCGCTGCAGCTGAAGCAGCATTCTCTGCAGTTTGGAAGGAGCTGTTCCAAGTGGCTTTCTCAGGATGTTTTCCAGTGGTTTGTGGTCTGACTGAACATTCACCCTCATCCCATACACATACTGGTGGAATCTTTTGACAGAGAAGACAATAGCTAAGAGTTCCTTCTCAATTTGTGCATAGTTCTTTTCGGTCTCAGTCAGTGCCCTTGATGCATAGGCTATTGGGTGGCCCTCTTGTAAGAGACACGCCCCCAGGCTTTAGATGCATCAGCTTGTATTATGAGCTATTTCTTTGGATCAAAGAACCGGAGCACAGGAGCATTTGTGAGGGCATGTTTCAGTTTGTTGACTGCATCATCATGTTCACGTTACAACTGCCACACATTGTCCTTCCGTAGCAGCTGTCTTAGTGGCACTGTTATGGTGGCCTCATCTGGGATATACTGTGCTAGGTATTTTATCATGCCAAGTATTCACTGTAGTCCTGTTTTGTCAGTAGGTGGCGGCATCTCAGCAATGGCCTTAACTTTTGCTTCATCTGCCATAACACCCTGTGCAGTGACAATGCGGCCCATGTAGTTTACACTGCTCACCTTATACTGTATTTTTTCTTTGTTGAATTTCATGTTGGCCTTTCACTCTGGCCATCACCTCTGTATTATCTCATCATGTTCTTTCTCTGTAGATGCAGCGATGATCATGTCATCAACTATGATGTGAATGCCTTGGATGTCTCTGAATGTTTCACAGTTGCATTACTGGAAGACTTCACTCGCTGACTTTATTCCAAATGGTAGGCGTTTGAACTGATATCTCCCCCATGGTGTGTTAAATATGCACAGTAGTGATGACTCCTTGTCTAGCTTTACTTGCCAGTAGCCATCCTTTTCATCGAGCACTGTGAATATTTTCTTACCAGCAAGGTTGCTCAAAACTTCACCAGTTGTAGGAGTTGAGTAATGCTGTCTTAGTATTGCTTTGTTCAAGTTACTGGGGTCCAAGCAAACCCGTAACTTCTTTTTGCCCTTCTTTTCAGTGACTACAAGGCTATTCACCCATGGTGTTGGTTCAGTTACCTGTGCAATCACATCAGCTTGTAACAGATCGTTCAGAGTGGCTTTGAGTCTGTCCATTACTGCAAATGGTATTTTTCTGCAGCCATGTATGACTGGTGTAGCCTTGGGGTCCGTGTGAATGAGATACTTGCCAGAGAACTCCCCCAGACCTTCAAAGACAGTTGGGTGTGGAGCTATCAGCTGCTCTTTTGTTGTTGGATGTTTCACGTCCAGTATGTCAATGTCCAGCCTTTTTACTAGATGCAAATCTTCACACGCCTCCCTCCCTAGGATGGGTATGGCAGAGTGCATGGATACATAAAAGGATAGACTCGCTTGAGCCTTGGGTGTGGAGCACTTGAGAGTGAGTTTCCCTTCAGGCTTCAGTTTCATCCCTCCATATGCCACCAGCACTGTTCTTGTGGGCTGTAGTAGTAGGTGTGCTCTCTATTCACACCTAGCCTTCCTTTTCATGGACTTAAGCATCCTCAGTGGCAGGACATTGGCCTCTGCTCCCGTATCCAACTTGAACTTGACAGACATATTCCCTACATTTACCTCAGAGTACCACAATTTGTCAACTTTAAGGTCTAGCAGATTAATGTTCACTGTTCCAATAAACAAGGCATCTACTTCAGGATTCACTTCATGTATGGTCTTTCCATGCTGTGCTTTGCCTGACATGCACCTCTTTGCATAGTGGTTCTGCTTTCCACACTTACGGCAGGATGCACCATATGCTGGACATCACCTTAGCTTGTGTGATTTTCCACATTTCCTGTATGTGCTCTTGTGTCCCTTGTTCTGTGTGTACTGAACTGACTGTTTTTGTCCTTTATTCCATGGTTGACTGTTCTTTTGTTTTCAGTTTTTAAGCACTGCATGTACCGCTCTCTCCTGGGACACTGCACCCATTGCTTGTATTTGTGCTTTAGCAGTCTCAGCAGCACGACATGTGTCTATGGCCTTTTCTAATGTAAGATCTGGTTCTCTTAAAAGTCTCTCTTTCAGGCGCTGGTCATTCATACGGAACACAATTTTGTCTCTGATCATGTCGTTTTCGGAGATGCCAAATTCACAGTCTTTACTCTTTTGCCTGAGCTCTGTCACATATTTCTCTATCGTGATAAATTCTGACATAGGGTGCACCCAAAACTGATGTCTTTCAAACACTATGTTTTTCTTAGGCTGACAATAGGCTCTGAAAGCTGCTAGAATTTCTTCTTCATCATAGCCAACTTCGAGAGCTTCCTCGCCTAGTGCGTGCAGTAAAATGTCTACTTTTACCTTTTCGTCCTTACGATCTGCACCACTCGCGGTCATGTATATTTTCTCCCAAGTTGCCTGTCAGCACCAGCGGCGACGGTAACTTAAACTGGTCCATCTTCACCTTTCCTTGTCTGTACGCCGTACGCGCTAGCTTAGCTTTTAGCTAGTAGAAACTCCGTTCTCTCGACTCAACTGCGGCAAAATACGAACTGGACCGACTTCTGACACCATGTTATGGTTTTACATGATCGGAAGACTCGATTTTGCTGATGAATATACAGACTTGACTTGACTGCATGAGACTACTTTATTAACGACAACCCCTGCAGCATACACATAAAACGCTCATGGCCGGACGAATCACTCAGAGTTACTCCACCTCCACATTATCAACTTCCGTATTAGTATCAGTCCGCGGCACTATATTGTAGTGGGAAATGCCTGGGGATGTACTTGGAATGTTGCACTGGGCTCGTGCAGCTAGAGGACCAATCACAGGTTAGCTCGCGCTGTCACAGACGCAACTATATTAGACACCGCGGGAGAGACAAAGGCCAGAACTGTTTAGTAACCATATCGTAGACTGTCACCTTAGCGTGGGATAGAGCAGGGAAACCTAGCGTATCCTGGGCTAGACAGTAGATACGGTGGCTAGCAGTGGTAGTGTTAGCAGCAGACTGCCTCGGTACCTGTAGCTAGCTGACTACCCCCGAGAGCTTCCCCAGAGAGACTGAGAGAGACATTCACCCGGTCACACCGGAGCCAGAGTACAGAGAGAGAGAGAGACACGCACCCCGGAGAGCAGCCATCCATCTCCCGCCCCGCCTAGAGCTCAGCCGCCCTGTTCCATCACCAGCCCTGGTCCCAAGGTGAGCTTGCTAATCCATTAGCACACGGCTAACTAGCTAACTAGCAGGCTAGCCCTAGCCTTGGCGCAGCTATCTAGCTAACGGTGGTGAAGCCCGGTTTGTCGCACCTAAAAGTCCCCGCCTCCATCCATAGTTACCCGGGCTATAGAAAAACCGCGACAAGTGGTGTCAGAAGTGGGATAAAAGGTTGGGATTCGCCATAATCTCAACACCGGAGGATCCTGCCCCGGTCACATGGCGGCATAATTCAGCCTGCACACTGTGAGCTAACCCAGCTAGCAAGAAGCCATTTTGTACTTCTTCGTGAAGTAGAACCCCAACGAAAAAAGTGAATAAGAAACTTCTTTATGAAGTGGAACCCAAACGAAAAAGTGAATAAAAAGACTCATTAGTTTCTCAACGCCATTCACACTGTGAGGATATTGTTTTTCACCGAGTTTCACCCTGAAAGTGCACAAAAGGACGTCCAGTGGCGCTAGCTAATTAGCATTGACATTTTGCAGCATTTCAAAGCAGCATTTAGCAGCTTTTTGGCGGCATCGCTATAGCTAGCTAGCAACTGAGTGAGTCAGCCATTTTGTGAAGCACTGTAATTTCTTCAGTAGTCACGTAAATCAGTGGAAAAATAAAAATGTCACAGGACAAAGAAAATGTAAAAGAACAGTCTGAGTTGAGTCTGGATGGTGCTGGTGTGGGGACAGAAGACCCCGGAGAGCACGCCTGGATGAAGCTCCTCCTGGCGCAGATGGAAACCATGAACCAGACCCAGGTTCAGATGCAACGCCAGATGGAAAACATGGAACGCCAGACCCAGGTTAAGATGCAACGCCAGATAGAGATGCAGATGGAGGCCCTCACAGCGCGTATCGATGGACTAGCGGAAGCGGTGGCTAAGCGATCTCGTCCCCCCACACCTCCCATTCAGCGCACCGATTGGGCCCGTCATCATTCAGATATCCAAGGTGAGCCTCGCGGTTTGTCGCCCATCGCTCAAGTAGTGAAGCAAGGGGTTTCTCCTAGTAGCCCTCAAAGCGATAGTGGTGTAGGGTCGGCAGGGGCTGTGCTCGGAGAACGAACTAGCAGAACGGTGCAAGACATGAGCCTACTCTCGCAGTTCACCCCGGCCCGGGAGAACCCAGGGGCCAGACAGCGAGACGGCGCTGATCACCTGTTGCCAGCAGCTATGGCCGCAGTGGCTAACTTGAGCAACCGGCGCAACGAGGAGACGCCAGCCAGGCCGAGCAGCAAAGCGGCCCCAGCAGCCCTGCGCTATACAGGAAATGGACCCAGTGAGCCCGCACCACTTACCAGCACTCCGATCGGTCATGGTGGAAAGAATGGAGCGACTGCAGTACCACCCCCCGACGGGATGCAGGGTGGCCAAATGTCCCTGGACAGCAACGGCGGCCGAAACCTGCTGGATGACAGCGTTGGAGGGCAGGCAGGTTCCTCTAGAGGTCAACAGAGCCAGACAGGAGACCTTCAAAGTCGGAGCGGCAACCGAAGCTCACAAGGTCCCGACCGAGGACACGAAAATGACATCAAGCTCCTCGCCACTTTTGATGGTAAGGGCGACTGGGATAGTTTCGTTGGACCATTCGAATGGATGGCGAGAAAGAGGGGCTGGACCGACGAGACCTGTTTGGACGCCTTGTATCTCCGACTGAGGGACAACGCCATGTCTTTTGTCATCGCGCAGCCGGCTCCGATAAAAGATGACTACCACGCGCTCATCACCCAGTTACGCCGCCGCTACGGTAAAGAGCTGCCTGAGGGAACTGTGCGCCGTAAACTCAGCGAGGTTAAGCAGGCCAGAGAGATGACCCTCTATGAGTTTGGCGAGGAAGTGAGGAGACTTGTCACACTGGCATACCCGCAGGTTGGTGTTACACTGCAGGAGGCCTACGCTGCAGAAGCCTTTCTGCGCGGGCTGAAGAACCAAAACATCGCGTATGAAGTCCTGGGGGCAGAACCCAAAACACTAGCTGAAGCAATCAGGAAGGTTGAGGCACGCGAGTATGACTTTAAAGCGACGCTGGGGCGAGAGGTTGAAGGAAAAGGGAGAATCCGGCGAGTAGCATGGGAAGACGAGCGGCGTCGCGATAGCTCTCCAAGTCCTCCGCCGGTAGGAGACAGCATGAGCACCCCCGAGCTCAAGACCCTGGCCAGTGGCATTGACAACATTAACAAGGTGAAGTTGCACAGGCACATCAGCCCAGACCACCTACTCCAAGTGTGTTCTAGAGTATGTCCACTGATGGAGAAAGAGGTTCCTGCCAGCGTGCCTGGTCTCCACAGCATCCTGGGAGCCGGCAGGCAGAACCTCCTGCGTACCAACAAGAGCTGCAAGCATGTTGTGTGGAAGGGCTCAGCGCTGGCTGCTCTGCACTGTGGACGACCCCCAGAGCCTCCTATTATCTATGGGAGTCCACCCAATATCGTGGAGACGAGCAATGGGCGTCGGCTCAATGGCTCCTACCGTCTACGCCAGCTACTGCCTACAGCTGTCTACCAGCACATGAAGATGCACAAGAGGATTCTGGGACATCTCTCCTCTGTCTACTGTGTCACCTTCGACCGCACCGGGCGACGCATTTTCACGGGCTCAGATGACTGCCTGGTGAAGATCTGGGGCACAGATGACAGGCGCCATGCTCTGTTGTCTGCTCCAGCACCAGCCATAGGGCCGCAGGAAACACCTGAAGGAGGTCCTCCCGCTGCTGACATGGAGGAGCCGGGGGCGCAGAGAACAGAGGAGTACGAAGGAGTGACAGAGCAGGAGGAGATTGATGAAGACCTTGATCTCCGGCTGGAGGACCTGTTCCACGCAAACGACGATGGAGGACCCAGCACACCAGGCTCCCCGGCTCGGTTCCAGCCGCTCCAACACACTGCTGCCAGCTACTCTAAAGGCGAGTCGACAATCACCCAACGTCGTGGGACAGCAGCCTGTGCTCCGGGCGGGCAGTCCAACGCCCCTGACCCAGAAGGAGACGAAGCCGACGCCGCTGAGTCCCATCTCCCGTACACCACCAGACGGGGCCGGCCAGTCCGGAGGCCCGCCTGGCTCCTAGACTAACTTTGACGGACGTGACTAGTTGACTTGGGGGTTACTAGGCTAGTCACAAGAGTCCAGTATGGATAGCGACCACCCACATTTGTTTGACGCCCTTTGTTCCGGGCCTAGTTCATTTCGCGGGTGTTCTGTCCCGTTTATCGTGTTAGATTAATCAGACTGATCTTTGTAGTCTGTTGTTCATTTATGTTGAAGGGACTCAACAGTGCTGGAGGGGGGCAGTGTAGTGGGAAATGCCTGGGGATGTACTTGGAATGTTGCGCTGGGCTCGTGCAGCTAGAGGACCAATCACAGGTTAGCTCGCGCTGTCACAGACGCAACTATATTAGACACCGCGGGAGAGACAAAGGCCAGAACTGTTTAGTAACCATATCGTAGACTGTCACCTTAGCGTGGGATAGAGCAGGGAAACCTAGCGTATCCTGGGCTAGACAGTAGATACGGTGGCTAGCAGTGGTAGTGTTAGCAGCAGACTGCCTCGGTACCTGTAGCTAGCTGACTACCCCCGAGAGCTTCCCCAGAGAGACTGAGAGAGACATTCACCCGGTCACACCGGAGCCAGAGTACAGAGAGAGAGAGAGACACGCACCCCGGAGAGCAGCCATCCATCTCCCGCCCCGCCTAGAGCTCAGCCGCCCTGTTCCATCACCAGCCCTGGTCCCAAGGTGAGCTTGCTAATCCATTAGCACACGGCTAACTAGCTAACTAGCAGGCTAGCCCTAGCCTTGGCGCAGCTATCTAGCTAACGGTGGTGAAGCCCGGTTTGTCGCACCTAAAAGTCCCCGCCTCCATCCATAGTTACCCGGGCTATAGAAAAACCGCGACAATATACTACACACCGTGTCTTGTATTGTACCTTTTATGTCTTGCATGTGTCGGCAGAAGAAGTTGATTGGAGATTTGAGTTCCTCAATAGATTTTCCAATCGAGCATTGCTCCTCGATTGCTAGCTTGAGCACAGCCACGATGTTGTCTGCCGTTTCTTGTTTTATTTTCCCTTTTTTGAGAGGCGATTTTTTGGGAGTAGCGGGTGAGCGACCTTCACTTTTGCGTTTAGCTGAATAAGTGTGAGACATTACTTCATATCAGCAGAATAAGTCTCTGATGCTACTTTTCTGTGTAAGTTGGAGGAAAGTTCCGGAAGAGCGTCTACCACTCCGCCGCCATCTTGGCCGTCGCGCATGTCTCTTTGTTGTTTAATCACAATGGCAGCTGATGATGACAAGCTTGTACTGAGATGCATTGTTTTGTTTTATATATATATATATATATATATATATTATCTTAACATTCCGTTCCTCGTTCGTTGAGCACTTTTATCAACACCATTGATGGTTTCCGGGAAATATATTGTAGCAAATTCTGGGGGGCAGTCCGGGAGCCGCCACACGAACCCGTGTCTACCGCTCCGCAAGCGACAACGTTAACCAGTCGACTAAAGGGTCCAACCCGTTAGTCAAGGACCAACGTGTCTGCTTATCCATGCGCGTTTCAATATATATATAAAATCCAGTGAGTCAAGTAAAGTAAATTCTCTATGCGATAGTACAAGCCTGTTTCATGCCATAAGCAGTCATCTGCCAATAAACCTACTCGGGAGAACATACCATTTACTTCCTCGTCATGCACATCACGTGCACAACGTCCAATGGGGAAGGGGAAGGTGGGATATTCAAAAATTCAAAAACACGTGATCGCTAACGGTCCAATGGGGGGGTTGTCTATTGGCATGATTTATTTGTAATTACAAAATGGGTGCTTATTTATATCTATGTCTGCAACTGCTGGCCAATTAATTCCTGTTATTCAATGTGGACATTTCTGTTTGCAAATGATAAAATATTTTTCAGTTAAACATAGATTGCACATTTTACTACTGGTTGACTATATATATATATATATATATATATATATATATATATATATATATATATATAGTCAACCAGTAATTTTTTTTCCTACATCTACATATAGATATAGATGTAGGGAAACAAAAATCCGCTCCTCATTTGTTGAGCACTTTTATCAATACCATTGATGGTTTCCGGGAAAAAACCCCGATATATATGTATGTAATTAAAATGTGTGCTTAAAATGTAAATTAGCATTTATTTTCAAAATTATGAACAAAATTACATCATGGTAGCAATTTTACATGCAGTAAGAAAAAACAATATACTACAGATAAGTTCATTTTAAATATTGTAGTGAATTCGGGGGGCAGTCCGACATACCGTCGCCACAACCGGGACGCGAATCCGTATCTCCTGCACCAGCAAGCGATAACGTTAACCAATCGACTAAAGGGTCCAACCCGTTAGTCAAGGACCAACGTGTCTACTTATCCATGCACGTTACAATATTATGGAACTATTACTGTTACTATCGACATAAAATAAAGTATTTTGGTATGAAAACCCGTATGTTTAATTTAACCAAGCATCTACTAATACTACTGCTACTACTACTACTACTACTACTTTCGGCTGCTGCCGTTAGGGGTCGCCACAGCGGACCATCCGTTTCCATCTCTTCCCGTCTTCTGCATCTTCCTCTGTCACACCAGCCACCTGCATGTCCTCCCTCAACACATCCACAAACCTCCTCTTTGGCCTTCCTGTTTACCTCTCCCCTGGCAGCTCCATATTCAGCACATGATTAATTTAACCAAGTATCATAACTACAACGCGCTTGAAAATCGGTTGAAAATTCAGCGAGTTATTATTTTAATTGTGGATAGGCCTCCTGGCTCTATACACATACATCCATATAGTTTTCAAAGTGTGGGCTGCGGCCCCCGTGGGGACCACCAGGGGGCACAACGGGGGCTTCAACAAATTGGAGGGAAGATGAGGGAAAACGCTAAAAAAAATAATAAAAAAATCGAATTATTATTGCTATCGTGTGTATTATTATAAATTATAATTTCTAATATTATACAATATAAAATCCATCCATCATCCGAACCGCTTATCCTGCTCTCAGTCATTGGGCGGCAGGCGGGGAGACACCCTGGACAAGCCTCCAGGCTATCACAGAGCCGAGAGAGAGAGAGAGACACACACACACACACACACACACACACACACACAGGGACAATTTAGCGCGGCCGATTTACCTGGTCTACATGTTTTAGGACTGTGGAAGAAAACCGGGGCCCCCGGAGGAAACCCACGCAGACACGGGGAGAACATGCAAACTCCACACAGAGGACGACCCGACCCAGGCTCCCCCAAGGTTAGACTACCCCCGGGCTCGAACCCAGAACCTTCTTGCTGTGAGGCGACCGCGCTAACCACTGCGCCACCGTGCCGCCCACAATATAATATACGCAATATAATATTTATTGTCAAGCTCAGGCTTGACAAACTGTAGAAGCCACCAAGCCCACCCCTCCCATAAGTATGCTCGCCCACCCCCCACCCCCCGCACGCACACACACACAAAATGTTGAATGTTGTTAAACTAAACTGACAAACAATGCTTATAATGAACAAGAGAAATATTGAATCTAACGGAATGATTAAAGTTTCGGGAAAAAAGGTTACTATCATTCCAGTAAGGAAACATATTCAGAAGCTGTTTTCTTTTTTTCTTTTGTTTTCGTTTGCGGTAATATTGTCAATGGGTTTTTAAAGACATGTTGCAAAAGAGGGGGCCCGGCCAGAAGCATGCAATTTTGGGGCCCTTGGCATGAAAAAGTTTGAGGAGCCTTCATTAGGGCGCGCGGCTCCCCTCACCAATATGGCGGCCGCGTTGACGCATGCTCCAATGAGCCGCAGCGGCCAGTACGTTTATATAGCATTTATGTAGCATTTATATATCACTTATATATCATTTATATATCTATGCTAGCAGCTTTTTGATATGCTTTCGGGTGCAGCAAAACGCAAAAAAAAACTGCTGAGGGGGAAGAAAATGACAGAAATGGGCTTTACAGAAGTTTCTAAGTTTCAAAGCAAACAAGTTACCCTCAATTACCGCCTGCAAGACCCTCTGCACCTGATGACCCGCAACAGAGTGAGGTGATTTTTGAAGACACATACAATTAAATGCAAAATGCATATAAATAAAATGTTACGGTGACCCACATCTACACTCACTGGCCACTTTATTAGGTACACCTTGCTAGTACCGGGTTGGACCCTCTTTTGCCTTCAGAACAGCCTTAATCCTTCGTGGCATAGATTCAACAAGGTACTGGAAACATTCCTCAGAGAGTTTGGTCCATACTGACATGATAGCATCACGCAGTTGCTGCAGATTTGTCCATGATGCGAATCTCCCGGTCCACCACATCCCAAAGGTGCTCTATTGGATTGAGATCTGGTGACTGTGGAGGCCATTTGAGTACAGTGAACTCATTGTCATGTTCAAGAAACCAGTCTGAGATGATTTGAGCTTTATGACATGGCGCGTTATCTTGCTGGAAGTAGCCATCAGAAGATGGGAACACTGTGGTCATAAAGGGATGGACATGGTCAGCAACAATACTCAGGTAGGCTGTGGCGTTGACACGATGCTCAATTGGTACTAAGGGGCCCAAAGTGTGCCAAGAAAATATCCCCCACACCATTACACCACCACCACCAGCCTGAACCGTTGATACAAGGCAGGATGGATCCATGCTTTCATGTTGTTGACGCCAAATTCTGACCCTACCGTCCGAATGTCGCAGCAGAAATCGAGACTCATCAGACCAGGCAACGTTTTTCCAATCTTCTATTGTGACTGCAAGCTGTTGTTCATCAGAGACTCCTTGTCGGGCCGGCGGCTGCTGGTTGACTCTGGCGCTCAACGCAGCATACTACCAGCACAAGCTGTGGACACGATGACCGACAGTCACGGCCTCCAGATGGACACCGCCAACGGCACGTCCATTCGGACGTACGGTATCAGACATGTGGACGTGTGTTTTGGCGGCCGACGTTTCGGCTGGGACTTTGTGATGGCTGCTGTATCCATCCCGCTCCTAGGTGCGGATTTCCTTTGGCGCTTTCAACCTGCTGGTGGATGTTAAAAACTGTCGCGTGACTGATGCCGTCTCTTTTGCGTCATACCCCTGCACGCTTGGGGGGGGGGGGGGCTGGAGCGCTGTGCCTCGCTAACACACTCTCCACCGGGGATCCATACCAACGCGTGCTCGCAAATTTCCCCGAGCTCACCACACCCACCTTCTCCTCGGCGGTGGCCAAGCACGGTGTGGAACATCATATCACCACAGTGGGCCCCCGAGTTTACGCCCGGGCCCGACGCCTCGACTCGGCCAAGCTCGCAATAGCCAGGGAGGAGTTTTCGACTATGGAGCGCCTCGGCATTGTCCGCCGTTCTGACAGCCCGTGGGCTTCCCCTCTTCACATGGTTACTAAGGCCGACGGGGGTTGGCGCCCGTGCGGGGACTACCGTCGCCTAAACAATGCCACGACCCCCGACCGGTACCCCATACCGCACATACAAGATTTCTCTACCCACCTGGCGGGCGCTGCCATCTATTCCAAAATCGACTTAGTGCGGGGGTATCACCAAGTGCCAGTCCACCCACTGGATGTCCCAAAAACGGCTGTCATCACACCCTTTGGGCTCTTTTGAGTTCTTACGTATGCATTTCGGCCTTAAAGGGGCGGCGCAGACGTTTCAGCGCCTTATGGATTCTGTGCTCCACGACATGCCATTTTTGTTTGTGTACTTAGACGACATCCTCGTGGCCAGCGCGTCGGCGGAGGAACACATGACGCACCTCAGACAGCTGTTCGACAGGCTCAGCGAACACTGCCTCATCATCAACCCAGCTAAGTGTCAGTTCGGGGAGTCGTCCATCACCTTCCTCGGGCACCACATCACTCCACAGGGGGCCGTTCCCCTCCCTGCCAGGGTTGAGGCTGTCACCATGTTCCCCCGCCCCCGCACTGTACAGTCGCTGCAGGAATTCCTGGGCATGGTGAACTTTTATAACCGTTTCCTGCCCCGTGCCGCCCACATCATGCGTCCCCTGTATGAGGCCCTGCGGGGTAAGAAGTCTAAGGACGAGCTGGACTGGTCTTCGGGGATGGACGAGGCTTTTGTGGCCGCCAAGACCGCGCTGGCCAACGCTGCGCTGCTAGCTCACCCGTCGCCTGCCGCCCCCATAGCCCTTACAACGGATGCCTCCGACTACGCCGTGGGGGCCGTGTGTGAGCAGTGGGTGGGGGGGGGGCTGGCAGCCGTTGGCGTTCTTCAGTAAACAACTCCGTGAGAGCGAGCGCAAATACAGCACCTTTGATAGGGAACTACTGGGTCTCTTCCTCGCAACCAGACACTTTAGGTTCCTATTGGAGGGCCGACAGTTCACCGCTTTCGTGGACCACAAACCGCTGACGTTCTGTATGGCCAAAATCTCAGAACAGTGGTCTGGGCGTCAGCAGCGCCATCTCGCGGCGGTTTCCGAGTTTACCACGGACATACAACACGTGTCGGGCAAGGATAACTTTGTCGCCGACTGCCTTTCACGGGCGGTTGTTAACGCCGTTCACTTGGGACTCGACTACGCCGCTATGGCAGCGGACCAAGCCAAGGACGCGACCGTTCAAGACTACCAGTCGACCCCTACGGCGCTATGGCTGGAGGACGTGACGTTCGACGCGGCCAACGCCACCCTCCTCTGTCACATCTCCACCGGTCAACCGCGCCCCCTGGTGCCTACTTCCTGGCGGCGCCGAGTTTTCGACACCGTCCACGGCCTTTCCCACCCGGGAGTGACGGCCTCGACCAAGCTGGTGAGCGTCAAGTTCGTTTGGCCTGGGCTCCGTAAGGATGTTAGAGCCTGGGCCGGCTCGTGTGTGGCGTGCCAACGCGCCAAGGTGCACCGCCATACCAAGGCCCCTTTGGCGCCGTTTGTGGTTCCAGAGAGGCGGTTTGACCACGTCAATGTTGACCTGGTGGGTCCCCTGCCCCCCTCCCGTGGTTATACGTTCCTCCTCACTATTGTGGACAGGGCCACCAGGTGGCCAGAGGCTATTCCCTTGTCCTCCACGGCGGCAGCAGAGGTAGCACGGGCTCCCAGTTTACCTTGGAGCTCTGGACGGCGGTCGCTGAGCACCTGGGGGTGAAGATCCACCGCACTACGGCGTACAACCCGCAGAGCAACGGACTTTGTGAGCGGTTCCATCGGGACGTGAAAGCCGCTCTGCGGGCAAGCCTCACTGGCTGCGACTGGATGGACCGGCTCCCGTGGGTCATGCTCGGCCTGCGTTCGGCCCCGAAGGAAGACCTCCAGACCTCCTCCGCTGAGCTGGTGTATGGCCAGCCCCTGCGGGTTCCGGGGGAGTTTCTTCCGGATGCTACGGCTCCCTAATCGGCCGCCTCTCACCTCAGTGCGTCCCGGAGTGCTGCTGGTGCCTTCGCTCCCGTTCCGATGTCTCAACACTGCCTCCCCCGGTCCTACGTCCCCAAGGATCTGCCATCGGCGAGGTACGTCTTCATTAGGCACGACAGCCATCGGTCCCCGCTGCAGCCCCCATACAACGGGCCCTTCCGCGTCCTGGAGGCGGGGGATAAGAACTTTGTGGTGGACATGGGGGGCAGGCCGGAGCGGGTCGCTATAGACCGTCTCAAGCCCGCTCACTTGGACATTGGGGAGCCAATGCAATTGGCCCTACCCCCCTGGCGGGGGCACCCTCCTAGGTTGGCCCCGGCACCTGCCTCTGTTCCTGCTTCGGCCCCGCCTATGGCCCGGGATTCGGCCCCATCTGTTTCCCCTCCTGTGAAGCGCAGCCGTTATGGCCGCAGGGTCCGCCCCCCGACTCGTCACCTGTTTTCCCCGTGACTTTGCACTATGTCATTGACTGTTCTGTTGTGGAGTCTATTTTTATGTTCATGACTTGCACTTTTACTGTTTTGCATTGTTTTGTGTAGGTGAATTCTGGGGGGGGCTGTGTGGTGACCCACATCTATATAACGAGAGACATTCACCTAAGAGGACGGTGTACCTTTAACGGAAGAGGCGAGGGGTCAGATAATGCACTTCCGCTTCCGGTTCACAGTTCAGTGTCATTGTCGAATGTATGACATGCTAAGTTGGAGCTAGTAAACTACCTCGACTACGTCTACTCTCACGTCTCCTGTCTCGTTGTTTTCTAACTCCACAATGTATAATATAGACCTGTACTATATATATATATATATATATATATATATATATATATATATACAGTGCATCCGGAAAGTATTCACACCCCTTCACTTTCCCCACATTTTGTTATGTTACAGCCTTATTCCAAAATGGATTAAATTCCTTTTTTTCCTCATGAATCTACATACAATACCCCATAATGACAAAGTGAAAAAGGTTTTGTAGAAATTTTTGCAAATGTATTAAAAATAAAAAACTGAAATATTGCATGTACATAAGTATTCACACCCTTTACTCAGTACTTGGTTGAGGCACCCTTGGCAGCGATTACAGCCTCAAGTCTTCTTGGGTATGAAGCTACAAGCTTGGCACACCTATATTTGGGGTATTTTTCCCATTCTTCTCTGCAGATCCTCTCGAGCTCTGTAAGGTTAGATGGGGAGCGTCGCTGCACAGCTATTTTCAGGTCTTTCCAGAGATGTTCAATGGGGTTCAAGTCTGGGCTCTGGCTGGGCCACTCAAGGACATTCACAGACTTGTCCCGGAGCCACTCCTTCGTTGTCTTGGCTGTGTGCTTAGGGTCGTTGTCGTGTTGAAAGGTAAACCTTCGCCCCAGTCTGAGGTCCTGAGCGCTCTGGAGCAGGTTTTCATCAAGGATCTCTCTACTTTGCTCCATTCATCTTTCCCTCGATCCTGACTAGTCTCCCAGTTCCTGCCGCTGAAGAACATCCCCACAGCATGATGCTGCCATCACCATGCTTCACTGTAGGGATTGTATTAGCAAGGTGATGAGAGGTGCCTGGTTTCCTCCAGACGTGACGCTTGGCATTCAGGCCAAAGAGTTCAATCTTGGTTTCATCAGACCAGAGAATCTTGTTTCTCATGGTTTGAGAGTCCTTTAGGTGCTTTCTGGCAAACTCCAAGCGGGCTGTCATGTGCCTTTTACTGAGCAGAGGCTTCCGTCTGGCCACTCTACCATGAAGGCCTGATTGGTGGAGTGCTGCGGAGATGGTTGTCCTTCTGGAAGGTTCTCCCATCGCCACAGAGGAACGCTGGAGCTCTGTCAGAGTGACCATTGGGTTCTTGGTCACCTCCCTGACCAAGGCCCTTCTCCCCCGATTGCTCTGTTTGGCTGGGCGGCCAGCTCTAGGAAAAGTCTTGGTGGATCCAAACTTCTTCCATTTACGAATGATGGAGACCACTGTGCTCTTCGGGACCTTCAAAGCTGTAGAATTTTTTTTACCCTTCCCCAGATCTGTGCCTTGATACAATCCTGTCTCGGAGGTCCACAGACAATTCCTTTGACTTCATGGCTTGGTTTCTACTATGACATGCACTGTCAACAGTGGGACCTTATATAGACATGTGTGTCTTTCCAAATCATGTCCAATCCATTGAATTTACTACAGGTGGACTCCAATCAAGATGTAGAAACATCTCAAGGATGATGGGTGGAAACAGGATGAGCCTGAGCTCAATTTTGAGTGTCATAGCAAAGGGTGTGAATACTTATGTACATGCAATATTTCAGTGTTTTATTTTTAATAAATTTGCAAAAATTTCTAGAAAACCTTTTTCACTTTGTCATTATGGGGTATTGTGTGTAGATTGATGAGAAAAAAAAGGAATTTAATCCATTTTGGAATAAGGCTGTAACATAACAAAATGTGGGGAAAGTGAAGGGGTGTGAATACTTTCCGGATGCACTGTATATATATATATGTATAGTGTATAGCTCTATATTATACATATATACATATATATATATATAACACATTAGCAGCTGATGAGTGCGAGACGCACGAAACAGGCCTGTACTGCAATGTATTAAAATCTTTTTTCCTGTATCAGCAATATATATATATATATATATATATATATATAATATTGGGTTGTACTTTCCATTCTAAATAAACGACTAACAAATTGCATAGATAAGTTAAAATTATCTAATCAATCAATTAATTAATTAATAACCCAATTAAATAATAATTTAACCTAACTAAATAATCATCATATGGCAGTTACCCAATTTCCCTGCGGGTATGTATAAAGTATTCTGATTCTGATTCTGAAAAGTAATTTTGTTTGTTTACCAAATATCAAAGGGCCCAAAAAATGCTCTGCCTAGTGTATATATTTAATCCAGCTCTACACACACACACACACACACACATCCATACATACACACACACACACACACACCCTCCCCTCCAGGGGCCTGGTGGAGATAATAAACAGGCTGTTTTATGTCAGATTTATTAACTCGTAATGAGCGTAAGTATACACGTCTTGGCATAACGGTGAGATTGTGTTTTCTTTGTTTTCAGAGGTCTCTGCAACCGCTTCCATGAACACGTGTCCCTGGTTTTCTTACAGTAGCAGCTGAACTCTGAAATGTTGCAGCAGCATCGTATAGATGCTGAAATTGCATCATATCATAAGCGGCATGATGAGAAACGGCATCATATCAGGGTAATATACACACATTGTTGTGTTATTCACATGTATTGTCATGCAGTGCTCAACATTAGAGACACACAACACAAATCTGATTTACAAAAAAGGTTATTCATGTGTGGTGTTCTGGCGGCCTGTCCAGGGTCTCCCCGTCTGCCACCCAATGACTGCTGGGATAGGCTCCAGCATCCCCGCGACCCTGGGAGCAGGATAAGCGGTTTGGAGAATGGATGGATGGATGGATGTTTAACTTCTTTAAAACACCAAAATGATATATTTTGATAGCATGTTTGTGTGTAGTTTGCAAGTTTTAGTTTTTTGTTTGACTTTTTTTTTACTATATATACACATTTTAGTTTCTATAAATCAAATGTGTTTTGCATTCATATATTGCTATCATATCTCAATGCCAGTATTAACAAGAGTTCAGTAGAGGCTGCATACATACAATCCACTTCAAATGGTCATGTGTGTTTTTCAGATCACTCTCAGGATTCACTACATGCTCATGAAAAAACGTCAGCGCAAATACGTCACTCTGATGTTCATGAGAGGCTATATGAAAATGCTTTATTGGCAATGAATGAGCCCCCTGTTGACACTGAACTAGGGCAAACCTGGGAGTATGGTAAGTATTACTCTCCACCTCACATTTGGTCATTTTTGTATAAGGCCTCAAATAGAAATTGCATGTTTCCAGGATCCCATTACTAAAAGATCCCATTTCTCTGGATTCTCCTTTAAGGACTCATTTGTGTCTGGCATTTATCATAAAAAAAAAAAGTTGATTTGATCGTGATGGACCGGCGGCCTGTCCAGGGTGTCTCCCCGCCTGCCGCCCAACGACTGCTGGGATAGGCTCCAGCATCCCCCGCGACCCTGAGAGCAGGATAAGCAGTTCAGATAATGGATGGATGGATATTCAAACAAATATTGCCTACCATAAATATTTCAGCCCTCTGGAGTCATTTACATCTACAGGAAATCAAAGGAATAACACGTGTGCGTTTCCCCAAAGGTGCATTCAATAACGTACAACTCCCTCCCTACTTCGGAAGGTTTTTTTTTTAAGTGCAGAACAGAAATGAACAACTGTACTGGGCAAAACTGCAAAAACAATATGATTAATCAGCTGAGGGGCCTTAACCAGAGGAGACTGACCTTTTAACATTGACATGTTGGAGCTGTACCACAGCATGTTTAATGTGTTGAATATGTCCACATGGTGGCTGAGGGGACCTCTGTGGGAGCTTGGCGTGCAGCAGACCTGCAGCAGCGTGGCCTTGCAGGCTATGAAAGGCCACATCCTGGGACAGATCTCAGGTCAGTGAAGCTCTTTAAGGGCAGAAAACAAAGGGGGGGGGGTCAAGAGGACGCGGTGATCAAGGAAGAGAGGGCGTGAGGATTGAAATGAAAGGAGGGCACAAGGAGGGCATGAGAAGATGGCCGAGAAGTGTTTTTAAGAATATCCCTTGATGCCATAGAGTGAGATGAGCTGAAATCATCTGAAAAACTGAAATTGACAGGAAAGATTGTTTGTTTCAACAGATTTTGTTGAAAATTGAAGGTCTTGCGTTGATTTTGCACGTCGGCGAAAAGCTGGCTTGAATTTCGATTTACACTTTTTACATTCTCTCATTGATACTTTTAATTAAGAGTAATTTACAAGAGTCAGCAATTAGCACACACATTTGCACGTCAACCTACGGGTACCTTGGAGCACTGGATGATATTCATCATAGACAAGAGTGCATGTCATATCCAGAACATTTTGTGTGTAAGTGCGCAATAGTTAGATCACCAACAACTACACCAATGACAGCAGATGACATTCAAATTAAGATGAGGAATGAGATTCAAATTGGCAGCACGGTGGCACAGTGGTTAGCACTGTTGCCTCACAGCAACAAGGTCCTGGGTTCGAACCCAGAGCCGTCCCATGTCCTTTCTGTGTGGAGTTTGCATGTTCTCCCCGTGTCTGCGTGGGTTTCCTCTGGTTCTTCCCACCATAAAAAAGACATGCATGTTAGGGTTAATACTCCCGTCTGTGCCCCTGAGCAAGGCAATGGAAAAAAGAGCTGGTTCCCGGCCGCTGCAGCTGCCCACTGCTCCAGTACAATAGGATGGGTTAAATGCAGAGAACAGTTTTCATTGTAAGAATGCCATAAAGTGGCTTTCATTTCATTTTTAATTGTGAATTCGCTGAAAGACAACACAAATCAATATCACAGACATATCATAGACTCCATGTCATGTCAAGTGCAAATAGTGTAAGGGCACAGCATGTAGATCATCAACACAGATGTGAGTAGTAGTACTAATCCATCCCTTCATCCATTATCCAAACCGCTTATCCTGCTCTCAGGGTCGCGGGGATGCTGGAGCCTATCCCAGCAGTCACTGGGCGGCAGGCGGGGAGACACCCTGGACAGGCCGCCAGTAGGGATTCACATTACAAATTAGCTGGATAATGCCACAAATCAGTGTAACAGTCATCCTTTCAGAGCATGGTTGAGGTAGCTTTATAAAAGGAAAGTTTTTAGGCCTTCCTTGAATAAAGAATTTGAGTCTTCAACTCTAGGTGGGAATTCTTCCATCATTTGGGGGCCAGATGAGAGAAAGTCTGGATCTTGAGCTCAGCCCATAGGAGGTAGGCTTTCAGAAGTTGAACAAAGAGGGCAGTACAGTTCAACAAATAGCCCAGAAAGCCATCAGCAAGGTTTTTAAACTTTATGCAGCTGGCAACCGGGAACCTGTGCAAGGATATAAGGAGATACGCGTCTGGCATTGGTCTGGATTTTTCTACAGCAGCTGGATTTTACAGGCCGGCAGACAGGTGAGCAATGCATTTCAATAGTCTAACAGAGAAAGGACAAAGCCAGGAGCTGCATGAATTCTCTGCTCTGCTCTTCTTGGATCCTGCAGACATTGTACAGATTTAGTCGGCAGACCGAGGAAAAAAACGCCGCAGTCTTGAAATCCACTGTGCCGTGGGAAACCGTCAGCTGTTGAGGACTCCTGAACTCATACATACAGCCACATTTTCAACTTGACTGATTTTCCCAACAGGGACATGATCCAGTCAGTGGCTCAACCTCACCTTGGAGCTGATTGTGATGGTAGTTAATGGGGGGTTCTTTCAACAGAACTCATCTCAATTCACCCTGGAGCTAGTTTATATTTCATACTGTATTACAGTTGGGCTTTATTTTCATTATTTGTACAAGAAAGTAGTTGTGCAGGAGAAAACTCAAGTGTCTCTTTCCTGTCTTTCCCATACATAATTTCCTGTGGTCTCTAAATGAGGAGTGTATTTGTGAAATGTTACGTACCATTTCTGAAGAAAAAAAAGAGCCAAAATTAAAGCTGATATTGATTATTCATTATGAAAACAGATGCAAACGGCGTGAACGATGCACATCTTGTAGACAAAGGTTGTTAAGATAATGTAAGGTTTGCATCATCAGGAGACTCAGTAGAGCCTTACAATCTGGCAAGTACAAATTTTCTAAAAGGAAGTAGGTTTGACCCCCCCCCCAAGTTCTGTACACGTCACATTCTGATCAACTACTTAAATTAAAGTATTTCTATTTCTTATTTATCTTTTATTTCTGTTTCTATTTTCTTATCTTGTGTCTTGTTAGTTTTTAGTTATTAGAGCGTGATTATCTATAATAGAACTCAATTTCCCCTCGGGGATAAATAAAGTCTTCTGATTCTGATTCATTTCCCTTGATATTATTACTTCATCTCTCACAGAGCCCAATCCTGCACAGATGATAGTTCTCTTTAGCAACTGATCCTGTTCCTATGTTAATTCCATCTGTGCTATATATTCCTGGATTTTATAAGGCAGCGGCTCTGTATATTTCCCTATGAAATAGAAGAAATGGTATCCAGATGTGAATTGAGCAGTCTGACCACTAGTGCTCATTGAAGCAGCCATTGTTTTTGATTTGTTAATGATATGCCAAGCAATTCTACTGGGAACACACAAAAATCTAAACCAGCACTTTCACCAGCAGACATTTGTCTCAAAAACATCTTAACAAGCAAGTTAATCTGGTTCTACATGGACGTTAAAAAAAGCCAACCCAAAAACAAAACAAAAACAAAAACAAGAATAATCCATTGCAGACCCATTGATTTCCTGTCAGGACCTATGATGAGTACAATCATGTTTAGATGGAAAATTTGCAAAGGAAACAGACTGACAAGAAAAAGAAATGCATTTTGTCATTGAGTAATGAACTGAAGCACAAATGGACAGAATATTAGAAACAAGCCTGGAGAAGGTTAAAAGATGAGACATACTGCATTATATTTTTAGTGTTTTCATTTTGAATGTATTTAGTTTTGGTGGTGAGTAGTACGTATGTGATATCTGTTATCTGATAGGACACCTTGAGGTGGACATGTTAAAAATTAGGCCATTAATTAATTGAAATTAAATTAATTGATCAAAATAAAAAATAATAAAAGAAATAACAAAATTAAATAAACATTCAATTAATAAAATAATAAACAATTTAAAATTAATTAATTACAATTAGGACAAAGGGTGCAAGTAGCACCCATGGGCTAACCCCCTTGGCCTGGTACTGTATGTATGGCGACTGTGTCTGTCTCAGGTTGCAGGGATCCAACACATAGTCATATGTAATTGCCAGAAAGCTGAATGCTTTTCTATTTTTCTAACAATCAAGCCAAGATACAGCAAGCATGGCATGGAATTAAAAGTACATTATGAGCATCAGACTCAGATGTGGGTAGACTAAAATGCTTAATACAGACTGCATTAAGAGACTGTTTATTTAAATCTGGTGAGGTTATGATGGATGGAGAATACTCTGAAGTCAGCCCACTTTACAGCAGAGGTATAATCTTTTGGATGGACCTGATATTCACTTTTAATGGAAAAATAGACGTCATGCTCAAGATCTGACATTCTAAAAGTAATGACAACAATTTACATACAAAGATAAAGATCAATAAATCTTCAAATATACACTCAAATACACACTAATAATACACTGCCATACAGCACTCTGACTGTTAATAGGTCAACTCAGATGAAACCAAAAAATGGTATTAATATGCTCTCAAATAATGTCTATAATAATCTATCATGAAAGGGCCAAGAAGCAAGAGGTTATGTAAGTCTATCATTAAAATTTGAGAGAAAAAGAAAATGAGTATTTTGTTTATGATCCTCCATCCTAACAGTCTAAAAAAGCATAGAGCTGGGGGACAAACAATACACAGCACAGACAATACAAACACTCCTTACTCTGCGCTAATCCTTATAGATATTTTCCATATCTGACTACATACAGGGAAGAAAGGGAAGAAAAGCTTCAAGAGAAGAAAACAGGATCTATGGTGGTGCAGGTTAACAGGATTCCAGAGTGAGGGTTACTGGTTGGTGGAGTAAAGGAGGAATGGATTCTGTTTTATCTGGATGGACTCATATTTTAGTAGCTGCAGCCAGTGTGAAACCAAACTGGATGCTTTTCGGACCCCATTTGATTTCGCTAAAGGCTCTTGATTTCTATATGCATGTACATGCATTAGTGCAGGAAAGGGGGGGGGGCTGCAGCTCTCCCTAGTAGTGGGTGCAGCCCCGCAGCACCCCCCCCCCCCCGTAGTAGTAGTGGCAGGTGGCTGTGTAACATCTTAGACCCAACAGAATGCCGAACTTTTCCTAACGTACAAATGCACAAAAAAACCCCAACATATTTTTATTTTAAGCAGTGGGCTAGGGCTGCATGGAATACACATTTTTAATAATAAAGTGCGTAAACACTCAATTCCAAATCTGCTACACACGCACCTTACAAACAAAACAATGACGTCATACTGTAGCGACCGGGGGAGGTGGTTGCTCTGACTGTTGGTGGTTCTGCAGTGGGGGAGCGCAATGGCTGATAGGACTGTTAATGTTAGTTTTAAAATTGTGTTTTAATGATGTGTTGTTCATGTTGTGGTTATTTTTGTGTTGTTATTTAGGGGGTTCGACTCTGACCAAGTAGGAGAACGTTTACTTACTATCTGACTGTAGGACCGTGATTGGAACTGATGTCGCCACTTGCAACATGGGGGGCGAGGGGGACTCATTACGTTGTCAGTTCTGGTCCGTTCTGGCCGGTGTGAATAAAAGAGCACTCCTGGGGTCGTGCGGTGTATGGGACACAGGAGTTGCGATAAAAAAGAGACCTCTGCCTCTCAACTCATTCTTCCACACCGGCTCGCCACAGTACTTTTCGTTTTAGTTGGCAGCCCCCCCACTTAAAACATCTTCCCACACATCTGTGTACATGCCTTACTCAAGTCTTGCTGTGTGTGTGTTTTTTTTCTTTTTTGCCAAATATTGGAGTGCTGGTTCCTCGAACAAAGTTCATGAAATCCAAAAACCACAGTTGAGGTAACGCATAACAAAGGGGTTTTATTTAAAATAATATTTCATGTCACAAAGGCACATGTAAAACAGAGCATTTGCCTCTCTTGAACCTATATTCAAACAAAAACCCCAAAAGCAGTTACTACTCTGAAAAAATGATTGGGGCAAAGCAAAAACCAACACAACCCATCTGTGCTGTCTTTGACCTAAGGTATGTTTTACCAGGCCTGGAAATCTTATCCATCCATCCATCCATTATCCGCACCGCTTATCCTGCCCTCAGGGTCGCGGGGATGCTGGAGCCTATCCCAGCATTTGATTTCATTTTTCTTTTTACTTATTTAATCAAACCAGTGGTGTTTAATGAAGGACACTGCAGATAAGGTAATTCAGAAAAGACGACCATCACTGTAAAGGGTATTAAATTACCTTAAATACTTTGCCATGATTTACTGAATTTCCTGGCGCTCCCTGCATTGTCATCTGTTGTAAATCTGCCCAAAGCAGGTTTGATCAAACAGTCATATTATCAAAAAGGACTTGGCAGTAACTGTGTGGATTCGGATCTAAAAACTAAAGCTTCCCTCTAAAAACAGAGGCTGAAAAACTTAGTGCCTGCTGTTCGTGGTATGACGTTGCAAGGTTTTGTTCCAACAGATTCATCTCAAACTAGACTTGCCAAGTCTTGTGGGGATTTAATTCATGTGCAATAATAATTAATCTCCCACTGCCGTCCTCCCTATCTCAGTAACCTCCACACTCATGTTCTTTAGTTACCAGTCTGATCTCAGAAATACATGAAATGACCATGACCTTTTAACACTCGCATTACGTGGTGGTGGCACGTAATGTGTTGAAATTACGTGCCGGCACCATGGAAACAATGCCAGTGGAAAGTCAATTAGGATCCTTTGTCGTGCTGGACACACAAATTCCCTGATTCAACAGCATCATGCAATGAGTGGTGTTTAATATTTTCAAGTTACTTTTTTTTTTAATTTTATTGTTATTTTTATTGTCATTTGACTGAATTTATTGTAGTGCCTCAGTTACGATTTTTTGTTCTCTAAAAACTCTAACCTGAACCCTGCATGATGTTGCTGAATCAGGGAATTCTTGTGCCCAGCATGTCATTTTAACACATTACATGCCACCACCACGTAATGCGAGTGTTAAAAGGTCGTGGTCATTTCACATATTTCTATGAGATCATATTGTTAGTTACTCTGCCATATAAGTCCTCCTTTTTCTCATCAGGCTTTCCCCTTCCTCCTATTCTTGTCTTCTTTCTCTTGCTATATACTTAGCAGCTCCTTCTCAATTTCTTCCTTTGTCATTCCCATCCCTTTACATCTTCTTGATTTCCCCCCATCTGCGGTCCTTTCAGTCACCCTTGCCGTTGCTGCTGCACTGTGTTCCAAGGACATTCGCCAGATGCTTGGCCCTAATGGGAGGCAGCTGTTCATAGGTGTCAAAGCCCAGCTCTAAGTGCTGCTGAGGCAGACGAAACAGCAGTAGATGGTTCTTCAATGCCTAGAGGACATGAGGAGGAAAGAGACAGAGAAACAGAGGGAAGAAACGCACGGAAAAGTGGTATTGTAAACAAAGCTTTCAAGTTTTAGATGAGTCAGGTATCCTATTCTCATTACCTTAGGTCTCCAAATTAGGGTATTTGATAATGTACATTGATAGACTGGATGACTGCAAATGTTGCTCTGCAAATATTGCTCAAAACATCTTAGAAAGAGAATCACATCATGGTGTGGTTCTCTTTCTGACAGCCTCAAATGTCCATGAATGGGCAAGTGGAAACGTAGTTGACAAAATAAAAATGATGTTGATACTCAGTGGGAGGACACTATAAGCCTAAGAGCTCTATCTTACATGCACCACAAAGCGGTGCCAAGTGCAATGCAAATGTCTTTGCTAGTTTAAGACTGACGCAGTTGTCATTTTCCCCTCCAGTGCCCACATTGTTTAAATAGCAAAAACAAAAACTTGTGCCAAACTGAGCCCCCATGGGCATGCTGGTCTTAAAATGAGTTGTGGTAATGCGCATTGTTGTCACATTGCTATCTTAAGGCACCGGAAATTGATTGTGCAATTGACCAACAAAACTTGGTTTTAAGTCAATGGGTGTGTCTTTTGTAAAATATGGCAGAGGAGTAGCCAGTCTTAGCCCACATATGCATAGCTACGTGTGTAGCTGCCTATAAGGATAGCTAAAGTATACAGGAATGATGGGCAAGTTAAATAGGTAAGCGAACACTTTGCTACTGTTTATGGACTTATTGGCATTTCCGATCTCTGTTGTACTATGATCGGCTTGTCCTCTCTAATCAAAGTAACTTACATTTGACAACCTCTTTCACACACTCTCATGGAGTTCAATCACTTCTCATGAAGAGTGTGCATGAATGGTGTTGCTACTGCCCATTTAGGCCACAATAGGACATTGTCTACCACAGCACTTCATCCCTGGAGATAAACTTTTTAGCACTGGCTGCTGCTAACAGAGAGTAGTCATTGTCTCACTATTTTCTCTGATCTGCCACCTCCTCACCAGACAGCTCTTAATGTTATAAACACTGACTATTATTTACGGTACATTAAAGTCGGTTTAAATTTTAGTGTGGTTATGTTGCACAAAGCAAAATCATATGGGTTTTTGGCTTGCTTGGTTAGAGAGAGCACATCTGCAGTGCTGTTTGGAATGGGGTGGGCCGCAGGCTGATGGCTGTAGACAAGTTTCTGGGGTTTTTTTTCTCTTTAGATTTAGCCTTATTTTCCTTATATGTGGGTGACTACCCTTACACATTGTGTTTCTACTGCCCATTTAGATCACAATAAGACACTCTCTACCACGACACTACATCCCTGGAGATAAACTTTTTAGCACTGGCTGCTGCTAACTGAGGAGTAGTCACTGTCTCACTATTTTCTCTGATCTGCCACCTCCTCACCAGACAGATGTTAATGCTATAAACACTGTCTATTATTTACTGTGCATTACAGTTGGTTTAAATTTCAGTGTGGTTATGCTGCACAAAACAAAATCTTATGGGTTATATGGCTTTCTTGGTTAGAGAGCACATCTACAGTGCTGTTTGGAATGGGGTGGGCAGGGAGCTGATGGCTGTAGGCAGTTTGTTTTTCTTCTTTGGATTTAGCTTTATATATTTTATATTTATATGGCTTGCTTGCTTCCTTATATGGGGGTGACTACCCTTAGACATAGTTTTTAAAGAGATTTGGAGGCAGAGAGTGTTATTCAAGCATTGTGCGAGACGTGGGAATTGTGGGTAGGATCAGTAAATATTGCATAGTATATGAAGGTGAGCAACAGAGGCAACTGGAGGAATTAAAGAGTGTGAAAAGACTCAGTATATCTGACTGGGAAGAAGAGAGGAGTACAACCCCTTTGAACCATGAGCCTTACTTAGTACTCAGATTATCTGTCGTTCAACTAGAAAAAGGGGATTTGGACACACCCTAAATGGACTTGCGCCATCTACTTTAGACCATGCACTTAGATTGTTAAAATATAAGCCAAAATATCTATTTATTCCCCATTTGGTTTGTCATTGACCATTGTCTTTATTATGTTCTTGGTAAAAAACTGAACCTCCACATAACATCAAGCCCATTAGAGTCCTTAAAAATTGTTAAGCTCAACCACACATCCCTGAAGTATTGGGTGTGTGTTTTGCAAAATATGGCAGAGTAGCCAGTCTTAGCCCACATATGCATAGCTACGTGTGTAGCTGTCTATAAGGATCGCTACAGTACACAGGAATGACAGGCAGGGAAGCAAACACTTTGCTACTGTTTATGGATTTATTGGCATTTACGATCTCTGTTGTACTATGATCGGTTGCCTTTCTCATCAAAGAAACTTATATTTGACGATCTCATTCACACACTCATGAAGTTCCATCACTTCTCATGGAGAGTGTGCATGAATGGTGCCTGCTACTGCCCATTTAGGTCACAATAGGACATTGTCTACCACAACACTACATCCCAGGAGTTAAACGTTTTAGCATTGGCTGCTGCTAACTGAGGAGTAGTCATTGTCTCACTATTTTCTCTGATCTGCCACCTCCTCACCAGACAGATCTTAATGTTATAAACACTGACTATTATTTACGGTACATTACAGTCGGTTTAGCTTTAGTGTGGTTATGTTGCACAAAGCAAAACCTTATGGGTTATATACAGTGCTCCCGGAAAGTATTCACACCCCTTCACTTTCCCCACATTTTGTTATGTTACAGCCTTTTTCCAAAATGGATTAAATTAATTTTTTTCCTCATCAATCTACACACAATACCCCATAATGACAAAGTGAAAAAGGTTTTCTAGAAATTTTTGCAAATTTATTAAAAATAAAACACTGAAATATTGCATGTACATAAGTATTCACACCCTTTGCTATGACACTCAAAATTGAGCTCAGGCTCATCCTGTGTCCACTGATCATCCTTGAGGTGTTTCTACATATTGATTGGAGTCCACCTGTAGTAAATTCAATTGATTGGACATGATTTGGAAAGACACACACCTGTCTATATAAGGTCCCACTGTTGACAGTGCATGTCAGAGCAGAAACCAAGCCATGAAGTCAAAGGAATTGTCTGTGGACCTCCGAGACAGGATTGTATCGAGGCACAGATCTGGGGAAGGGTACAAAAAAATTTCTACAGCTTTGAAGGTCCCGAAGAGCACAGTGGTCTCCATCATTCATAAATGGAAGAAGTTTGGATCCACCAAGACTTTTCCTAGAGCTGGCCGCCCAGCCAAACAGAGCAATCGGGGGAGAAGGGCCTTGGTCAGGGAGGTGACCAAGAACCCAATGGTCACTCTGACAGAGCTCCAGCGTTCCTCTGTGGCAATGGGAGAACCTTCCAGAAGGACAACCATCTCTGCAGCACTCCACCAATCAGGCCTTCATGGTAGAGTGGCCAGACGGAAGCCTCTGCTCAGTAAAAGGCACATGACAGCCCGCTTGGAGTTTGCCAGAAAGCACCTAAAGGACTCTCAGACCATGAGAAACAAGATTCTCTGGTCTGATGAAACCAAGATTGAACTCTTTGGCCTGAATGCCAAACGTCACGTCTGGAGGAAACCAGGCACCTTTCATCACCTTGCTAATACCATCCCTACAGTGAAGCATGGTGGTGGCAGCATCATGCTATGAGGATGTTCTTCAGCGGCAGGAACTGGGAGACTAGTCAGGATCAAGTGAACGATGAATGGAGCAAAGTACAGAGAGATCCTTGATGAAAACCTGCTCCAGAGCACTCAGGACCTCAGACTGGGGCGAAGGTTTACCTTTCAACACGACAACGACCCTAAGCACACAGCCAAGACAACGAAGGAGTGGCTTCAGGGCAAGTCTGTGAATGTCCTTGAGTGGCCCAGCCAGAGCCCAGACTTGAACCCCATTGAACATCTCTGGAAAGACCTGAAAATAGCTGTGCAGTGACGCTCCCCATCTAACCTTACAGAGCTCGAGAGGATCTGCAGAGAAGAATGGGAGAAATACCTCAAATATAGGTGTGCCAAGCTTGTAGCTTCATAGCCAAGAAGACTTGAGGCTGTAATCGCTGCCAAGGGTGCCTCAACTAAGTACTGAGTAAAGGGTGTGAATACTTATGTACATGCCATATTTCATTTTTTTATTTTTAATACATTTGCAAAAATCTCTACAAAACCTTTTTAACTTTGTCATTATGGGGTATTGTGTGTAGATTGATGAGGAAAAAAAAGAAATTTAATCCATTTTGGAATAAGGCTGTAACATAACAAAATGTGGGGAAAGTGAAGGGGTGTGAATACTTTCCGGATGCACTGTAGCTTGCTTGGTTAGAGAGAGCACATCTGCAGTGCTGTTTGGAACGGGTTGGGCCATGGGCTGATGGCTGTAGACAAGTTTCTGCTTTTTTTCTTTAAATTTAGCCTTATTTTTGTTATTAAGGGGTGACTACCTTTACACATTGTGTTTCTACTGCCCATTTAGATCACAATATGACACTCTCTACCATGACACTACATCCCTGGAGATAAACTCTTTAGCACTGGCTGCTGCTAACTCAGGAGTAGTCACTGTCTCACTATTTTCTCTGATCTGCCACCTCCTCACCAGACAGATGTTAATACCCTAAACACTGTCTATTATTTATTGTGCATTACAGTCGGTTTAAATTTTAGTGTGGTTATGTTGCACAAAACAAAATCATATGGCTTGCTTGGTTAGAGAGCGCACATCTACAGTGCTGTTTGGAATGGGGTGGGCAGGGAGCTGATGGCTGTAGGCAGTTTGTTTTTTTCTTTGGATTTAGCTTTATTTTCCTTATATGGGGGTGACTACCCTTACACATAGTGTTTTTAAAGAGATTTGGCAGCAGGGAGTGTTGTTCGAGCATTATGTGAGAGGTGGGAATCGTGGATAGGATCAGTAAATATTGGATAGTGTATGAAGGTGAGCAATAGAGGCAACAGGAGGAAAGAATGACTGTGAAAAGACTCAGTAGATCTGACTGGGAAGAAGAGAGGAGGAAAGTACCTCATCAGTTAGGTAGTAGATCTTCCTCAGCATCCTGCATCGCGCTGCCTCAATTTCCTAGACAGGAAGGGGAGATTTTCTAATCAAAGGTCCCATCAATGTACCTTATCAGTCTATGGTTATGCAGGCCTGGATAACCTAATCTGTATTTGTGTGTGAAAAAAAGTTTTCTAAAATGGATGTCCAAAAAGATGGGTTTATGAAGAGGTTTAAAAAGCTGTCAAGCAATGAGTGACTTCAACATAAGCCTGAAAAATGGAAATCACAAATTACCATTTCAAACATAGATTTCATATGTAAATAGCACATACGGTGGCCAGATGTACCAAAACATTCAGGACAGTCCCGAATCCTGTCCTTTTTGTCACGAAATTAGACTAAACCCACGTTTTGATTAGTTATAGCCTAATAAAACATTAAATACTGATTGTTGTGAAACATTATTTTGGTGTTGCCCACACAGACACTGTTATATCTGTAGCCTACATGAATTATAGCTGTGTAGTTTTTTTTAGCCATGTACACTAGTGCCACAAATTGCTAAATAACTACGCATTGTGGTGACGCATAGCTATTAAGTTGTTGAATTAAAATATTTATGGAGCGAAATTAAACCATCCATCGCTGACATGGACCCTGGTGTCCTGAGACCTGGTGAACATAGAGCCTAAAAACAAAAAAGTTACTGCAGGTACCAGGAGGAGTGGGCAGGGAAATACCTGTAATCACTGCTGCCTTTCGAAATCCAAACAAAGCCAAAGAAGGCTAAATCAGTTCATCTGGATACAACCTTTATTGACAGATATGTCTCATCACTCATTGAAGTGACCTCTTCAGTCTGGACTGGACTTCAGTCTTCAGACTAAAGAGGTCACTTAGTTGAGTGATGAAACGTATCTGTCAATAAACTTTGTATCCAGATGAACTGATTCAACCTTCTTTGCTTTTCTTACTTGGATTATTGAGCATACACCAAGACATCCAAACAAAGCGTTTTGTAAAATCTGCAGGAAAAAATTTGGCATTTCACATGGAGAGGAGGAAAACGTTGAGTATTGACTTTCACGTTTGATTGTTACTGTTCATTGACATTGAATGTAATGTACTGTAGGCCATGCCCACAATAGCCACATGACCATGACCACTGCTAATACCCCTGTCCCGAATGTCACCCATTCTCATCCGGTCACCCTTATAGCATGTGACTTCTTTTTTTAATTTCTAACAATATTAGTTAAATATATGTTTGTCCCTAAGCAGAGAACCAAATTTCCAGTCTTTGACGGTATACTACTATTACTACTACTACTACTACTACTACTACTACTATTTCAGCTGCTCCCGTTAGGGGTCACCACAGTGGATCATCCGTTTCCATTTCTTCCTGTCCTCTGCATCTTCCTCTGTCACACCAGCCACCTGCATGTCCTCTCTCACCACATCCATAAACCTCCTCTTTGGCCTTCCTCTTTTCCTCTTCCCTGGCAGCTCTATATTCAGCATCTTTCTCTCAATATACCCAGCATCTCTCCTCCACACATGTCCAAGCCATCTCAATCTTGCTTCTCTTGCTTTGTCTCTAAACTGTCCAACATGAGCTGTCCCTCTAATATACATGTTCCTAATCCTGTCCTTCTTCGTCACTCCCAATGAAAATCTTAGCATCTTCAACTCTGCCACCTCCAGCCCCGCCTGCTGTCTTTTCGTCAGTGCCACTGTCTTCAAACCATATAACATAGCTGGCCTCACAACCATCTTGTAAACCTTCCCTTTAACGCTTGCTGGTACCCTTCTGTCACAAATCACTCCTGACATGCTTCTCCACCCACTCCACCCTGCCTGCACTCTCTTCTTCACCTCTCTTCTGCACTCCCTGTTGTTACTTTGGACAGTTGACCCCAAGTATTTAAACTCATACACCTTCATCACCTCTACTCCTTGCATTCTCACATTCCACTGTCCTCCCTCTCATTCACACATATGTAGTCCATCTTGCTCCTACTGACTTTCATTCCTCTTCTCTCCACTGCATACCTCCACCTCTCCAGGCTCTCCTCAACCTGCTCCCTACTCTCACTACAGATCACAATGTCATCCGCAAATATCATAGTCCACGGAGACTCACGCCTGATCTCGTCGGTCAACCTGTCCATCCCCATTGCAAACAAGAAAGGGCTCAGAGCCGATCCTTGATGTAATTCCACCTCCACCTGGAACCCATCTGCCATTCCAACCGCACACCTCACCACTGTCACACTTCCCTCATACATGTCCTGCACCACTTCAACTCCCGACTTCCTCATACAATACCCCTCTTCCTCTCTCGGGACACTATCATATGCTTTCTCTAAATCCACAAAGACACAATGTAACTCCTTCTGGCCTTCTCTATACTTCTCAATCAACGTTCTCAAAGCAAACATCACATCTGTGGTGTTCTTTTGTGGCATGAAACCATACTGCTGCTTGCTAACCTTCACTGCTCTTCTTAACCTAGCTTCTATTGCTCTGTCCCATGTCTTCATGCTGTGGCTGATCAACTTTATACCTCTGTAGTTGCTACAGTTCTGCACATCGCCCTTAGTCTTGAAAATCGGTACCAGTATGTCCAAAGGAGTTGAATCTGGACTTGGTATATATCCATGAAGACGTTTCGCCTCTCACCCAAGAGGCTTCCTCAGTTCGTGCCTTTCTGACTAGACCAAGCTAGTCTGACTGGCTGGTGATGAGACTCAGAATTTATCCTCTAGGAGTCGTTGTCAGAGCTATTGATATGCGTGGCTCTTTGTGATCCGATGTTTACCAAAGCCCGTCGCTAACAGAGCCATAGATATGAGTGGCTCTTTTGTGTACCGATGTTTGGCTGCACCCGTCGTTATCGGAGCTATTAATTTGCATTTGTTTAGCAGCGACGGTCGTTGGGGGTGTTAGTTTCGACTTCATTATTCAGTGGTCATGAGAGTCGTTGGAGCCGTTAGTGACCGACTGTTGTTCTTGGAGGCTAGGCTTCTTGAGTCTCCTGGGTCCTTTCATCTCTACCCACTACCCATCTCTACCCACCAGTACTCCTGTCTACTTTCTTCATCTCTCTATCTCATTTCTTTGCCAACCTCTTCCTCTGTATACTTTACTGTACTTCCTTATTCCACCACCAAGTCTCCTTGTCTTCCTTCCTCTGTTCTGATGACACACCAAGTACCTTCCTAGCTGTCTCCCTCACTATTTCTGCAGTGGTTGCCCAGCCATCCGGCAACTCTTCACTACCACCCAGTGCCTGTTTTAACTCCTCCTTGAACTCCACACAATAGTCTGTTGTGTGATCCAATTCAATACAATCCAGTCTGTGATGCTAAGAAGAGACAAAATCTGGATCTGCTCTACTGACAAAGAATTGAAGAATGACTTTGAAGATTTTACATGCAGTGGCCCTCATTTCATGCTGGGCCCATATCCCTACAAAGTTCCCAGTGGGTACTATTACCATATCTAAAGAGACAGCTTTTATTTACTGAAACTGGAGCAGCTCCAGAATTTGCCACATGGTGACATGAAGAAAAACAACAACCTTATTATTCACACATGTTGAAATATGCATTTGGATTTCCTGTGGCGGAATTAAAAACAAAACAAAACACCATAAATATACAATCTGACAGGAAAGGGCACAAAATGCACCACACACATCACTGTGAGAGTCTTGATTCTTTAGCCTTTTGAAGGGGGACTCAAAAATTCAAAAATCAAGATTTAAGATTTATGATGAACAACTGAAGTAACATACTGTATTACACTACTATGTCTAGGTCTTATTATACTCTACCTGTTCAGCAGCGTCCTGAGAGAATATGAAAGAGTTGACATGACACAGAGCCACAACGTACAGAACAGGACACCAGCAGCACCTCAGGGTCCCAGTCACCAGGGAGTTGAAGTAGAGCTGGAGAAGAGGAAGGGAGTCTTCGGGAGGAGAGGTAAATCGCTCTATAGGGATGAACAGCTTGGAGGAGAATGATGGAGTGAAGAGAGACAAGGAATAAGTAAATGATATGACATGGGTAAACACAGTCATAGGATGTTTGTTTAAATCTTGTATGTGACATCATTATCCACTGGTAACAGAGTGCCTACAACCTATAGCCTCTTTGCACTTAAAAAAGCATTTTATATCTAATCCTACACATCTTGTATCCTTGAAATCAGTTGCATCCTTGTTGTTACCTGTTTAAGAGAAACCCCTAATGACCTCAGCATTCCCACATGTTCTCCAAACACAGCAAGCCTCATGGTGGTGCTGTACTTCCTCTGCAGGGGGAGAAGGACCAAGCACCCAAACAAATGGTCGCCAAAGGAAACAGACTCATACTGGGCCAGGAGGGCAGAATACAAATCCTGGAAAGAGGTGAGGCCTGGAACAGGGACATTCAGGTCCAAAGTTTCCAGTTTGGCTGGCCTGTGTGTGCAAAAAAATTTGATTTCTACAGATGTTGCAAATTTTATGCATCTGCTCTTGATCGTTTTCTCTTCTAAGTATATTTTCGTTCTGAAATTGTTCTTGTCCTAAGTGCTAAAGGATAAGGGGATACTAAACAGGTCAGATTCTGTAGGATAAAACATTGGTGCCTTTTATCAAATGTCTCTTAGACCTGGTGAGCAGTCGGAGCAGGGCCCAGGCCAGTCTCTGAACAGGCCTCTCCATGAACAGGTCACTGGAACACAGGAACACACAGGATAAGCGGGCAAGCTTGGCGACTGGGAGGATCACCTAGAACACAATAAAATGTATTGAGATGCTAATATGAAAAAAGCATGTTAAAAAACAAATAAAAGTCATTGTGCCTGTGGACGAACTGCCTAGCCCACAGAGGATTTAATGTTTTTAGATGTTAATATGATAGAAATCTTGTTGAACTGCAGGGGGAACTGCTACCAGCTTGGGAGGAGATGTTTTCAAAATTAGAGTAGTATATTTTGTCATGTAAACATTATGCACCTTCAGTGAATCCTCCCTCCAGACCTCCAGCAGCAGCAGCCACTGGAAACAGTGTATGACAGCTTGCAGAGCCCCCTGGGGGAGCTCCTCCACCTGTAGCCCACCACCATCAGACACCCCCATTCGCTCATACAGGTTGACCAGTGGAAGGAAAAGCCAATCAATGGGCAGGATGGGACTGGATGGCTCCGGCAGGAGTTGAGAGTTAATCCAGGGATTTCGGCCAAGATGGACGTCACGGGAGGTTAACACAGAGAGCTCGAGGTGGGCCAAGTGTGTGAGGAAGCAGGCCCGGATGGAGGGGAGCTGGATGTAGGCTTCCCTGAGAAGAGCACCTATAGTCCGGAGAGATTGAGAGGAGGCCTGTTGGCTTTCCTCATGGAGCTTTAGTTCTGCCAGCTCGATAGCTTCAGGTCCTCCGCTGCCTCCCTCTCTAAAATGCAAGTAAAGACACTGGAACTGAATAATGTAATGACACACAGCAAGTACAATACCAACCCAATAAAGAGGTTTAGGCAAAAACAGGTGAGCAGCTAAGATAAGTTCAATCCGATGGGGTTGTAAAAAATGAAGGATGAAATCTTTGAACACAATGAACTTCGGATTTACTTGTTTTAAAACCCTGGTGAAGATGAAAACAGGACACCAGTTATCTGCTATTCCAGCTGGCTTTGAGAAGTTCTGATTGTGCTATCTGTGTGAACTGTCCTGGAAAATTAGCCTAAAAAGCAATGGACCCCAGTTATCAGGTAATATCTTAATTGTTTCTTTAGAAATAACTTATTATATGCAGTGGAAACAGGTGCTCCTTCAAGAAGATTCAGGATTACTTTATTTGTACCTAGGGAAATTTGTCTTAGACATAAAGACTGCCACATAAAAACACATAATCAAGTCAATTTCATTTGAATAGCCCAATATCACAAATTACAAATTTGCCTCAGGTGGCTTTACAGCAATACAACATCCTGTCCTTAGACTCTCGCATTGGATAAGAAACAATTCCCTAAAAAAAACCTTTAACAGGGAGAAAAAACAGGAACTCGGGAGAGCAACAGAGGAGGGATCTCTCCCAAGATGGACAGACCTGCAATGGATGTTGTGTGTACACAATTTACAGACTGCAACATTGAAAGAGGATAACAAAATTATAATGGAATTATAAGATATATGAAGAATATGATGAGGAGGATGCCAAATCTTGTCCAAATGCCACCGGAACAGACCAGGACCTGAGCCATACGACCACCATCACCATGTAGACACAACAGGAGGGCAGACTAAACGTCCATACAGGGTAGACTCACATCACATCATTCACATACATGGGAGAAAAGACAGGAGAATACATCATTCAGAGAGAGAGAAAAGACATGTGAAAGAGAAGAGAACAGTTGCAATAATCAACCTATACTCTATAATCTCGTCGGCAGAACAGTACTCTGTAAATTCCTTGAAACAGAAACAGACCCGCCATGCAGTACAAGTCATGACGTACTCAATTTAAAGGCAACTAATTGCAGGTCATGGCAAAAAGATGAGTTTAAGTTTGGATTTAGCGGACTCAACAGACTGATTGTCTGATGGGCGGTTTGTTCCTTAGGGCGATCTGGCAACACACTACCAAAGGTATAAGGGAGAGAATTTTTCTATCACAGTCTACCAGTGTTATGCTAGCTGTGACTGTTCTAGACCATTTTCCCTGCGACTGAATAGTTCAATTAGCATCAAGTCGTGTTCCGTGGAGTACCGCACCTTTGGGGTGATTTCAGTCTGGTTGAAAATCGCCCAGATAGCTTTGATACTTTCAAGGTAAGGCCAATTTTTTTGGACTGCAGATACTGCAATGCAATCTTTATGGGTTCCAGGAGGGCTTGAACTAATGTGTTTTTGTCATACGTAACCAGGGCAGCCAGCCATACCTCATTGGCCGCTGCTGTATGTTGCTGCTATACAGCTGCGCATCCGTCATAGTGGAGGGTTCAAGCTCCGCTAGTAAACAACTACAATGTGTAGTGAGAGATGCAAACTTCGCTACAAAATCGACCGTAACGTCCTTAATTCTGAACTGATTTTCAGTAAATTTGGTTATAAATGTGAGAAATTTAACATTTTACTGGTTACGTACTGGAATTAAATTCAGTTACTAAGGGCGGATCTAATCAGCTCTATGCCAAAACATTAACTTTCTGAATGGCCACAAATTCCTCTGGGACATGCAGGCTCCGATCTATGAATAGGCAACATCAAGGTTTTTCACCAACAAGATGGCGCCGGGGATGGCAGCCTAAGTACAATGCTCTCTAGTACTTTCTTTGTTTTTGTTTATTCTCTGTGTCCAGTTATTCAAACTTGATTACTTTCACTAGGGAGGAAGTGCTTAACATTAGGCAGTTAACTCCTGATAGATTTTCACCAGTTCTCAGAAACCCGAAAAGTTAATTGGAGATCTTAGTTGGAGCAACGATGGCTCTCGGTGAAACATGGAGGCAACGCAGATGGGGAAAGCAGGCCAGTACGCTGATGGGGCTCTGACAGCGGAGATTTCAATCTGCACTCCCAGCAATTTACCTGCCGAATCTCCACTCCATGCCCAACAAAATACACTAGCTGCTTCTCCTCAACGGGATGAACAAGGACTTTGCACGTTCTTGTTTCACTGAATCCTAGCTCAGCAAATCCATCCCCAATAGCATATTACATCTGCCGGGGTTTCGCCTACATCGAGCGGATCACGTCACGGCGCTTTTGAGAAAAGCGAAGGGTGGAGGAATTTGCTTCTACATAAACGAAGGTTGATGTTAAGATGTCACAGTGTTAAGTAAATACTGTAGCCCAAACTTTGAGTCATTCTCCATAAACTGTAAGCCCTTATATTCACTGTGCGAGTTTTCATCCTTCATCCTGGTCGGTGTTTACATCCCACCCCAGTCCAGTGTGAATGGGGCACTGAAAACCCTGGCTGATCAGATTACCAGCTGGGAACATTACATAAGGACTCACTTTTCACAATCCCCAAGGATTGTGAAAAGTAACAGGGCAAAATTAAACCACGAATTACCAAAATACAGACAGCATATTAAGTGTGTCATGAATGATTTACGACAGAAGGGTACCAGCAAGAGTTAAAGGGAAGTTTTACAAGATGGTAGTGAGACCAGCTACTTTGTATGGTTTGGCGACAATGGCACTGACAGGAGGTGGAGCTGGAGGTGGCAGGGTTGAAGATGCTAAAATTTTTATTGGAGTGACGGAGAAGGACAGGATTAGGAATGAGTATATTAGAGGGACAGCTCAGGTTGGATGGCTTCTAGACAAAGTGGAGGCAAGATTGAGATGGCTTGGACATGTGTGGACGAGAGATGCTGGGTATATTGGGAGAAGGATGCTGAAGATGGAGCTGCCAGGCAAGAAGAAAAGAGGAAGACCAAAGAGGAGATTTATGGATGTAGTGAGGAAGGACATGCATGTGGCTGGCGTGACAGAGGACAATGCAGAAGACAGGAAGAAATGGAAATGGATGATGTGCTGTGGTGACCCCTAAGGGGAGGGGTCGAAAGAAGTAGTAGTAGTAGTGGTAGTAGTAGTGGTAGCAGCAGTATTTTATTGTGGTTGTAACATAGGTATATAATATAGTATGTAGTTGTAAGGTGGATGGTTGGGGAATATATAGTGTATACTTCTAATACATAATATAGAGTAATATAGTGGGAGTATACAGCATTGTACATGGGCATGATGGGTTGTGGAGTTGTGGTATTGGTATAGTGTATGGGCAATATATTATATAAGCAATATGGTATAATATATGCACATAGGCTGTTGATTGCTCAACAATAACAAAACTCTGTATAGCAGTGACATACCAGTTGTGCATACATGCTTGCCTCCAACGTCCTGTTGCTGTTCCATTTATTTCTTGTTTTGTTTTTCTTTTTTGTTTGTTGTTTTATTTTATTTTTGTGTGAGTGATGTCTGCAAGTGCTAGAAGCTATGTACCAGAGTCAAATTCCTCGTGTGCACAGACACACTTGGCCAATAAAGTTGATTCTGATTCTAATGTGTAAATTATTTAGAATTTCAGCTTTTGTGAGTTTCTCAAAAAATGTAGATTTCTATATCTATCATATTGTTATAAAGCAGCCTGGTTGCTTGGACAACTATGAGTGTCACCGACATGTCTCATCTCTTGAAGAAGGTGATAAAGCACGAAACATATAGACAGGTGTATATAGACAGTTGCCTGAAACTTTTGGGCTTTGGGAGGGTCAACATTGCCACACAGTTGCTGAAGAGCTACAGGATAGCTGTGTGTCGTCACAACGATGAGGTGCGCAAGAACCACCAGATTCTAGCCTGTCTTATCGACTGTGTGACGTTTTGTGGAGTGTTCGAAGGCTAACTGATGAAAGTAAGGGTATCTGATGAAGGCTGTATCAGATAACTCTGAGAGTGAAGATTTTACTCAATTTTATTTGATTAATGGTAAAGCAGTCTTTCTCTTTTCACATTCAAAGGTATTTGTGGGGGCAAACTGATAGATGACAGTGTATCTGTTGATGACCACAGTGGATTGTTCAGTCACTGTAGAGTCAAAATAATTTGATTCAAGACATCTACAAGTAACTCCTGAATGTAGCTGTCCACAAATACTGTGCAGCGTTGTAGCCTAAGGAACAATCCTTGTCTTATGTTGCCATCTAGTGGTTACTGGTGGTATTGCTACATGAGGTGACCAGGAAAAAAAACAAAAAAAAACAAAAACAAAACAAATCGTACAATGCAATGTGACAATATTAAGTTAGCTAGCTGAGTTAGGTTCATTTACCCATTGAACGGGTCGCCTTAGCCATCGTTGCCACAACTGCAACAATAGATCAGACATGTATGATGGGAAAGCCCATTTAGGATTTTAAAAGTCAGCAGAAGCACCTTGAAGTCTGATCTAACATGAATAGGAAGCCGATGAAAGAAGGAACGAATTGATGCAATATGGTCAATTTCTTTAGTTTTAGTTAGGATTCTAGCTGCAGCATTTTGAACCAATTATATTATATATACATAAGTGATGCCCTCATCACTTTCATTGCTGTGTCGACCAGTCTGTTTATTTGTGAATTTAACTTAACTGATGTTATTGTGGTAGTGGGGTGTAGTTTAGCCTCAGCTGCAAGCGGGGGGGGGGTCGTGTGGGAGCAGACACGATAGCGAGGCTGACTGATGATCAGCCTCAGGTGTGCGAGTCTAACAACATGCTCTTTATATTCTGCAGTAAAGCTGGGTCCTGGACTGACACACTTACAAGAGACACAAGCAAACACAGGTGAAACAGAGTGAAAAGGAACAGAACGAAAACAGAGAAAGAGAAAGCTCCAGAGAGACACTCCAGCACCGCTGAGCACTGGCCCGTGCAGCGTGCGGAAAAAGACAATCACCTTTGTAAATAGAGTAAATAAACAAAAGCCTGTGTTTCTGCTAAACTGTGTCCATCCTCCGTCTCTCAACCCTCCCACTGGCAACCATCTTCCCACAGTGGTGGCCCGTGCGGGTGCAGAAAAGAGATGAAGCCACACAAATCTCCAAGCCCTCCACCAAATCACCGACCTGCAGGAGAGATAGGCCTGGATGCAGCACCAGCAAATCCAAGCCCTGCAGGAACTGGCTGCTCAGCGGGCAGAAGACCGGGCTCTCCTGAGGGAGCTGCTGTGCTCCCCTTTGGCTCCCTGCATGGGTGATCCAAATGCTTCCCTGTCTCATTGGCCCAAGATCGCCCTCCCCAAGATGACAACTGCCGACGACCCTAAGGCAATTTTTTGGGGGGGGGGGATTTTCCCCTCCTTTTTCTCCCCAATTGTACTTGGCCAATTACCCTATTTTCCAAGCCCTCCCGGTTGCTGCTCCACCCCCTCTGCTGAGCCAGGGAGGGCCGCAGACCACCACGTGTCCCCTCCAATACATATGGAGTCACTAGCTGCTTTTCACCTGACAGTGAGGAGTTTTGCCAGGGGGATGTAGTGCATGGGAGGATCACACAATTCCTCCCACCTTCCCCCCAAACAGAGGCCCTGACTGACCAGAGGAGGCGCCGGTGCAGCAACCAGGACACACACCCACATCTGGCTTCCCACCCACAGATGTGTCTGCAGGGATGCCCGGCCAGGCTGGAGGTAACATGGGGATTCGAATGCATTTTTTAAGGAACGGCTTCAGCGTGTAGGTGGCACAAACAACTGCGCACAGCCAACTGGCATCCTCCCAGGGGAAATACTGAGCCATCAGGTGAGCTGTCCTGGACCAGATGGGACTTACGCCCCAAGGGAAATTGGTGCCGGTTCAGGATGCTCAGGATGCTCAGCATGGAGGACGCCAGCCACCCCTTCATCCTCGTGCCGTAGCTCCTCGACACAGTGAGATGGTGTCTAAAACTATGTCTGCAGGAAATCAAGTCAAGTCAAGCCAAGTCAATTTTATTTGTATAGCCCAATATCACAAATTACAAATTTGCCTCAGTGGGCTTTACAGCAACACAACATCCTGTCCTTAGACACTCTCATCGGATAATGTCATCCACCAAGTGGCACTGGAGCAATTTGTCATTTGTCTGCCCCCTGCGACAGCCGACTGGGTCCAGTGCCACCGTTCTGAGGACCTGGCCAGGGTCGTTGCCCTGGTGGAGGACCACCTTACCTTTCCCTTCCAGGACCAATGTGTTAAGCTGGCCGGTCACCCCATCCTGGCCCCTAGGAGAAGACTACACACACTGGCACCCACATACACACCCACACACACATGCACCCAAACACACACATGCAGACACACAACATCAACGCAGCAGCTCAATCTCCCCACACTTTGTCACCGATCTAACCCCTCCCTCTTCCTTAATCCACAGGGCCCAGCTTCAGCCTCTGCCCTCCCCAACCCACAGGGGCTCCTCAAACATCAGACCAGGAGTGCTCGCGGTACGGGAAGCCAGGCCACTGGCAGAAGGAGTGTCCACTGATGGAGGTGGGCCAGGTGGTCTGGGTTGTTGGCCCGTCAGCCCCCTCGTCTGGTACAGATGGGAAGTACAGCATACCGGTATATATGCAAGGGGGTACATATAGCTATATCAGGCTTTGGTGGACACAGGCTGCACGCAGACGCTGATCCACCAAAGCCTGATTCGGCCTGGGGCATTGGTAGAGGCATCGTGAGTGGAAATTCGGTGTATGCATGGGGATATTCACACTTATCTGGTGGCTGCCATCGAAATAAGATATCAGGAGAAAAAACAAAAAGTCCAGGTCATGGTTAGTTCCCGCATGTCACGGCCCCTTTTATTAGGCCTGGATTGGCTGTGGTTTGATAAAGTGGTTAGGGAGACAGTGACAATGAGTGCGACAGCCAGGGCTGTGTGAGTGGTGCCCAGTACAAAGTGGTGACGCAAGCTCATCCGAGTCAGACGAGGGGGGGTCCACCATGGCTCCGGTGGTCCACCCAGCGGAGAACTTCCCCATCAAGCAGACTCGGGATGACACACTGCGCTTCGCCTTTGACCGTGTGATGACCATCGATGATCAACAGGTACACCAAAACGCGACGCTCACGGCACCATATTTTGCACTTATAAGACACCGGTTATATTGAGTGATTCACGACACTCAAACCAGGCAAGAGACCACTCAATTGTTAGTACTGAAAGGAACTGATCTTTCAGATGGCCCATCACAACCCCATGGCAGGTCACCTCAGTTATAATAAAACACTTGACACTTGACTGAATAATGGCTCGATTTTACTGGCCAGGTATCCACAGCGACGTGCAGCAGTGGTGTGTCCTGCTGGAAATGTCAATTGTTAAACCTCCCAGCTACTCCAGAAGCGCTATTTTGCTCATTGCCCTTGACTGAGGTTCCATTTGAGCGTATTGGCATGGACCTCATCGGGCCATTAGATTGGAGCGCACGGGGATATCGCTTGGTGTTAGTCATAGTGGATTGCGCAACGCACTATCCCAATGCCGTGCCATTGCGCAACATCTTGGCTAAAAGCGTTGTGCAAGCATCGTTTCATGTAATCTCCCACGTCGGAATCCCGAAAGAGATTGTGACAGACCAGCGCACATTGTTTGTCACATACACTACATGAACTATACAAGTTATTGGGTATAAAATTGATCCGCATGACTGTGTATCACACCCAAACACATGGGCTCATGGAGAGTTTTAATAAAACACTCAAAACCATGATTCGTAGCCGCAATTGGAATAAATGGTTGGCTCCTCTGTTATTTGCAATGCGGAGTTGCCCCAGGCCTCCAAGAGGTTTTCCCCCTTTGAGTTGCTGTTTGGCAGAAAGCTGAGAGGTGTGTTGGACCTGATTAAAGAAAGCTGGCAGAGCAGTCCAAGCGCCAGTAAAACTAAGAACAGTACATCCTGGCCTTGAGAGCAAAACTCCATACATTTGGGCGATTAACACAGGAGAATTTGCACCAGGCCCAGGAACATCAGCAGCATCCGTATAACAAAGGACCATGTCAATTTGCACTGGGAAAGAAAGTCCTCGTATTACTTCCAACGTTCAGCTCCAAAATACCCACCAAGTGGCAAGGACCCTTTGTAGTCACACAGCGAGTGGGGGATGTCGACTATGAGGTTGTGTGTAATGACAAAAGGAAGTGCGACACAGATTGACCACCTCAATTTCCTAAAAGCATGGAGAGAGATGTTCCTGGTTTCTCTGGCCAAGATGGTATCGGAGAGATATGAGTTGGGGCCGGAGGTACAAAAATCTAACAATCCTGCCTCCCTCCTTTGTGAGAACCATCTTTCAACCTGCCAGAAAGCTGAGGTTGCCACATTGAAACAGCACTTTGTTGATGTTTACTCCCCCCTGCCAGGACGCACAAACCTCATACAGCACCCCATAGTGACATCTCTGGGTGTGACAGTGCGCTCAAGTCCATACCAGCTGCCTGAACACAAAAAGAAAGCTGTTCAGGCAGATGTCAAGGCTGGCAATGGAAGTAATAGAGGAGTCTTGCAGTGACTGGTGTAAACCCATCGTCCTTGTGCATTAGTCCGATGGATCTGTACTGTTCTGTGTGGACTATCGCAAGATGAATGATGTATCCAAGTTTTATGCCTATTCAATGCCGTGGGTTGACGAACTCCTGGATCGGCTCGGTTCTGCTCATTTTTTTATGACACTGGATTTAACCAAGGGCTGCTGACAGACTCCCTTGTCTCCAGAGTCCAAGGATAAAATGGCTTTCTCTACGACAGACGGTTTTACCAGTTCATGATACTTCCATTCAGGCTGTTCAGAGATTCAGCCATATTTCAGTATCTCATGGACTGGGTGCTGCAGCCCCACACGCTATGTATGCTGCCACCTACTTGGATGATGTGATCAACCACAGTAGCAGCTCGGACCAGCATATAAGGCAGGTGGTGGTGGCGCTCGAGTCTCTGAGGCAGGCGGGGCTTACAGCCAACCCAAAAACGTGCGTGGTCGGGCAGCGGAAGGTACTGTATCTGGGATACCACTTAGGTGGTGGGCTGGTGTGCCCCAAGATGGATAAGACTGTAGCGATTGCAGCCTAAGATGAAAACACAGGTGAGGGCATTCCTGGGACTGGCCGACTATTATAGATGGTTCATCCCCGCCTTTGCAGAGCTGACCAATACCCTGACCGACCTCACCCAAAAGGCTGCCTTAGATCCGGTCCAGTGGATGGAGCAGTGTCAGGTAGCACTAAAGAGGGTTAAACAAGCCCTCTGTGGGGAGCCGCTGCTCCACACTCCTAACTTCTCTCTCCCTTTTGTCTAGTAGACCAATGTGTCAGACAGATGGCTGGGGGCCGTTTTGTCCCAGGAGGTGGAGGGAGTTGACCACCTGGTGCTGTACATGAGCCAGAAGCTGGCTGAGAGGGAGCGGAGGTAAATCACCGTGGAAAAGGAGTGCCTAGCCATCAGATGGGTGGTCTGCGCCCTCCGCTTCCACCTCCTTGGGTGCTCATTTACCACTCTGTTCAGACCATGCAACCACTCCAGTGGCTCCACTGCAAGAAAGATGCCAAAGATGCCATGGAGAGAAAACAGAGAAAGAGAAAGCTCCAGAGACGCTCCAGCAAAGCTGTGTACCGGCCCATGCAGTGTGCGGAAAAAGAACATTACCTTTGTAAATAGTTTAAATAAATAAGCCTGTGTTTCCACTAAACTGTGTCCGTCCTCCATCGCTGAACACTCCCACTGGCAGTCTTGCCACAGTTGCCAAACCAAGCTGAGATTCCGTAATTTAATATACTCTCTAACACACCATGATAAAATAACATCGTTACCCTCTGTCCAACCTCAAACACCCTGAGTCTGCTCAAAAAGTAGAGTTGCTGTTGGATTCTAGTCCATACAGAATTCACATGGACATTAATATGTAAATAAAATAAATGGTAAATGGTCCTTGCATTTATATAGCGCTTCTGTAGTCTACCGACCACTCAAAGCACTTTACAATGTGACTCACATTCACACACACACACACACACACACACACACACACACACACACACACACACACATTCATACACTGATGGCACAGGCTGCCATGCAAGGCGCCAACATGCTCATCAGGAACAGTTACAGCTTCAGTGTCTTGCTCAAGGACACTTCGGCATGCTCTCTGGAGGAGCCGGGGATCGAACCAGCAAACTTCCGATTACTAGATGACCGGCTCTACCTCCTGAGCCATGCCGCCCCCAAAGCCACAAGCTGGCTGAGGGAGCAGAGGTACAGCACCATGGAAAAGGAGTGCCTGGCCATCAGATGGGTAGTGTACACCCAAATATTTGTAAGAATGAACCTGGGTAATACAAGCGTTGTGGAACAGTAGTGGAGAATGATCCCCCAGATGTCCTGAACCAAAAATAATTTCTTCTGTTTGCTTAGTGTTTACAATGAGATGATGGTCATCATACAATTGTACAAACTTTTTAACCTCCAAACTAAAGCCAAAAATGCCGATATCTGTGTGCATAAGTCCCAAGATGGCAGTGTCATCAGAAAACTTGAAAATAAAAGTGCTGGGATTACTGCTTGTAAAATCATTTGTATATAATGTAAACAGATTGAGAGAATTCACACATCCTTGAGGAACGCCTGGTGTTAGTGACTTTAGACTCGGATAATGTCTGGTGCACTCGGACCTGCTGGGTTCTGTTGGTCAAAAATGAGTGATATCACCTGATGATAGTATATGGGTTAACAGACCTCTGTCTGAGCTTACCGAGAAGGATGTGTGGCTGCAGGGTATTAAAAGTAGAGCTGAAGTCTACAAACAGCAATCTGACATAGGCCATGGGGTTTTCAGGATGTTGCTAAATAAAGTGTATTATGGTTAGTATTGCATCATCAGTGCCACGACTGACTTTATAGACAAACTGATAAGAATCTAGCTGTCCATTTATGTTTGACTTCAGCTTCCCCACCACCATCTTTTCTAGACACTTCATTACAACAGAGGTCAGGGCTACTGGTCTATAGTCATTATGTTCCTGGGGAACAGGCTTTTTTGGAAGGAGTAATAATTTTTCCAGGGAGATGGAACTATAGGTGAATCAACAGACCTTTGAAAGAAAGAGACCCAGGCTGGTGTAAGTTCCTCTCCACATGTCTTCAAAAGGAAAGCTGAGACACCATCACGGCCTATTGGCTTATTAGTGTTCTTTTAAACAGTCTTGTGACTTTTCTGGAACTAATGTCTACCCTTGGAACACAATCATCAATTATGGTGTTAATGACACTACTTACTACTACTTTTGGCTGCTCGTGTTCTAAAGAGAAATCATGTGAATCAAACCTAATGTAGAAGTTGTTCAAGTCATTTGCCACAGTACTCTCATCTGTTGTGTGCAGTCTTTTCCTGGTGGAAGTCATGTTTGTAATAGATTTCATAGTGGCCCACAGTTTCTTTGTATTATTTACGCAGAAGTCCTTTTGAATTGATTCCCTGTATTATCTTTTTGCTGTGTTGAGTTTCTGGTTCAGCTCGCTCTGTGCTAATCTTAGTTACACTTGGTCTTTGTTCCTGAAAGCAAGCCTCTTGCATTTGATACAATCCTTGACATCCTTAGTAATGTCGCACTTGTTAGGATACTGTTTTATTGTCTTTTAAGGTATCACGGCATCCACATGGAAGTCAATATAAGCTGTGTTGACTTCTGTGGATTTGTTCAAATCAGACTCATGGAAGATGCCCCAGCCTGTACTCAAGTAACACCCCTTTAGAGTTTCAATTTTGAGCGAAAAGTAATTATTGGCCATGCCACTGAGCCACTAAATGTTTATCTCATGCATCAATATTAGTAAAATTCAGGTAACAGGCTCACTGAGCCACAAGACTTGATGTCAAAGACTTCACTGCCTTTTTCAAGCACGTTTCACATTGTTTCAACAAAACCAGATCCAGATCGCAGAAAAGGGACTCACAGCAGGCATTAGTCTTGTAAGGAGGAAAACTGAAGCTCTTACAAGGAACCAGATGGTGTATAAAAACTACTCTACTTTCATCTGCAATACAATGCCCTTGGCAAACATTACCATCCATTGTAATGAGGTGATGACATTTACGATAAGCCATACCACTTGACCACAAATATTCTAAAAGCCCTTACCTCATCTATGTTTGAGCTTTAACCGGGACTGTAAGAGTCACATAATTACCACAATATTGCACCACTACAGTAATAGAAGACATAGCACAAGATGAGGCTCAATAGGGCGATGAGGACTTTTTTTTTTTGGGAAATGAATGCTGGCATAAGCATCTAGCCTAGCCTCATCATAATTAGCCATTTTCTCTATTTAGCTGTTTCCTCTGATAGGGCTCTTTCCTTAAACTCCCCCTCCAGTCATGTGTTAAGACATAAAATGCTCTGCTTGATATAATAAATTGTCTGATGTGTTTTTTCTGCAAAATAAGTCCAATTATCTTGTTAAAATCCGGAAAATCACATCAACTCCTCCCTCATTAAAAGAATCCAGAATACATGAATATGCAAATTATCCCCACCCTCAATTTAAATCTCCCCACCCCCCACCTGTATCTCCCAACCCCTCTGCCGCTCGCCTGCAGTACATGCACCTGCTCACTGTTGACTCTGCTCATCAATCACATTATCCAAAGGAGTTGAATCAAGTGCAACTGGACTTGGTACCAAGTCCAGTTGCACTTGATTCAACTCCTTTGGATAACCATGACCTGGATGAATGAGAACATTCACAGACATCAATCACATTGTTATGAAAGTAGTGAAACTTATAGCTGGCAAAATTATGATAAGTAGCTACACTTGGCTTCTCCTCTGGCTCGCATCACCAAAGCAGGAGCACATAATATGTAAAGCACCACCCAGTCCATTAACAGGATTGGTTCCTTAGGTTTGTGTCTGAATCCGTCTTTTTGAGACTTTCCTTGGTACACTGCAGTTTCAAAGCACATATCCTCAGCCATGGTGATGACTGCTTTTTTTGCTTCTGATATGTCTTGTAATATTACCCTAACACCACATGTACAGGTTATCAAAGTTAAAACCTATTTTCATCAGAGGGAGTCTTTAAGCAAAAGCAACATAATTCTTTTTCTCCACAGTGGAGAAGGGGCATAAGTGTTTATTGTGCCTATTAAAACAAGGCACTGAATGACTAGAGTATACTCAGTTGTACTTAACTGGCTGTACCACTGCAACATCGCAAACCTTAATGAATGCTTAACTTTCTCACATGGATTTTTTTGAAAAGTATTTCTAGTAGAAAATTATGTGTAGTAGTTTGTATTTTTTGTCCTCGGCTGGCCCCAAAATTGTGGAACTAACCCCTGTCCTCCATCAGAGCTAAAGACTTCCTTCATCTGTCACAAAAGGCCTTAAAACATTTCTTTTCTAGGTCCGTCTTAACCCTTAGATGGTCTCCAAGCACAATGTTTAAAATTATTTATGGTATTGTCTGGCAAACCTGTGATTGGAATCTCTTCCTACTATTACAGCTGTCTGCTGTTACTAGTTATGATATGATTACTTTTTGGTGCTCTATTATGGTAATATACAAAACTACTGCCAAGTGCTGACTATTGTAAGTCGCTTTGGATGACAGCGTGAGCTAAATGAGAAAATGTAGAAAGTGTAATGTAAATGTTGTATGGCTCTAGTTCTTATAAAATTTGTTCTTCTCCAAAAGATCTCAACTTTAAGGCAAAACAAACTCACGATATGAAATCCTTGCTGAAGATAACAGTGGCTAGGAGTTCATGTGCCAGGTATTCATTACCAGGCAAAAGCCAAGGCAGCAGGACCAGTGCTACCCCATGGTACAGCGAAGTGTGCTTGGCCACTTCTGGTTCACTTGGAACCTGAGAAAAGACAGCAGAGAGGATTAGAGAGGAAGAGAGGGAGAGAATGTCTTAGAGATGACAGACACCAAGGGGGAGGAAAACTTATTAGAATGATGACTGCACATACGGTACCTTCTGGCTAGCTGGAAATCTGGGAGTAGACATGAGGATTAAGAAATAAAAACAATTTATCCAAATCAGAAGGGGGTGCCTCTAGTAGGGGATCTGCACAAAAATAGACGGGGCCTACCAGTCTATGTGTGAGCCGGAGGAGCAGATACAGAAGGTGGTGTTCATGGTGAAGGAGCCAGGTGGTGGTTTGAGACAGGGAAGGCAAAGCCTGGCTACAACCCCTGAGGTAGCTGATCACATATTCTGACAGGAGGAGCCCACTGAACTAGAGCGTTAAAGGGACAAAGAAAACTGAAAAGTGAGTTCTCTTGTAAGTCATTCTCATTTCATCCCAAGACAATATTTTATATTCAATTAACTGCTTTTGTTTATTTTCAGTCATCTACAGTCACAACAGGGGTGGTATTTTGACCCTTGAGGGATGACCTACCTTGCGACTAAGGCCTTTATGGATACTTGTGAGGGTGTCCAGGAGAAGACTTAGGGCTGTAAAAAGGGGGAAGGGAGAACCTGGGGCAGCCAGCCCTGGACGGTCCCTCCATCTGGTACAGCCCAAACCAGGCAGGCTAGGGGAGGTCTCTGGGACTGAATGACTAGACTGGAGGTTACACGCAACTGAACAAATCCTAATAAATTAAACAGAATGCAGCAATGTAAATCCAAAATTGACTTCAAAATCTTAGCATTTTAAGAGTGCATTTAAAATATGAGACAGATTTAATTTTATAATAAAAAAAGGCAAAAGAATTAAATGCTATTCAAGGGAAATACTATTTCTATCCACTAATTTTACATCTTTGGGAGTGACCATACTACAATAACAAACTCTAACACTCACAATAGACCAGACTCACTTGAGATTCTTCATAAGGTTTTGAACAGCACTATGGGAAAGCAGCGGGAGGAGAACATCTGACAACACCAGCTCCAGCTCATGAAGAGTCTCTACTGGTTTGAAACAGTTCTGGAGGGGGGAGGTGTTACATGGGTCGCACATGAGACATCAAGAGGCTTTAGCACTTTACACTCATGTCATGTAAAACGTTCAAAACACCACAGCTATTGATGTGCACATCGTCTGAAAACGTTTGCTTTTCAGCTTGGTCAAGGCCTCTCTGTGTAGAACTGTCTGTACCCAAAAGATATAGGGCATTGCTAAAGGCATTTTCTAAGATATAAACTGGCCAGTTTTCTCAAGAAACTCAGCTACTTCCAAAAGTCCAAAGACATGTGTGTTAAATGAAGTGGAGCCTCTAAAAGGCCCGTAGGTGTGAACAGTATGTGAATAATTACATGTATGAACCCTGCAATGGACTGGTGACCAGTCTAGGATGCTGGACTGGTCACCAGTAGGGGTGTAAATCAGAGGTTTCATTACGATATGATATTATATGGATTCTTTGGACAACGATGCAATATTTGCTGATATCACAAAGTCTGTCATGATACGATTTTGATTCTATTCAATTCAGGGGCCTGCGATCAGTATGGGACGCCCATATATGCCCATTTAGCACAATCAATTACATTTATATCAACTCACAAAAAGCAACTAAAATATGATTTAACAATTTTATTACTGAGCTCTTCCAGACATTTAAATGAAAAGCAATCTGTTCTTTTTAATAAAAACAATAAAAACATACCTCCTGTTGTTCACTATAAAGTGCCATATTTCTTATGTTTAAGTGCAAATGGTTTTAATCGGTTAACATAAAAAGCCCTTGATTACCATTCAATTGTGAACATAAACCATGCACAGCTATCCTTGGATTTAAAAGGTTCTATCTGTGTGCTCAGTGGTTCAGAGATATTGAGCTTTAACATTTTTACATCCTTGGTGTATCAAAGATGATAATATGGATCGATGTTTTCATTTTGCATCAGTGATATTGGATTGTTGATCATTGAATTGATACATCAATCCAGATCGATGGATCGTTTCTCCCCTAGTCACCAGTCCGTTGCTCCCTGCTTTCCACCCAGTCCATGCTGAGATAAGCTCCAGCCCGCAGTGACTCTGAGTTGTATTAAGTGGGCATGGATGGATTAAACTGCCAAGAGGAGTCTCTCTTGTAATGCAGTTGTTTCATCTCACTTTTTCTGGATAATCAGTGAATTATTTATCATAGTGTTAATTTTCATGCTCAATTCCCAATAAGTATGCTTGATTATAATGTCAGGAATCAAGAACACTTTATATATCATATCTAGTTTCCCCCAGCCCACAGCAGTGCAACACAAAGACAAAAACACATATCCAAAAACGACAAGAACTACAGGAACACACATATCCAACCTAACACATATAATCCAAACTAACACATACACTCACTGGCCACTTTATTAGGTACACCTTGCTAGTACCGAGTTGGACCCCCTTTTGCCTTCAGAACTGCCTTAATCCTTCGTGGCATAGATTCAACAAGGTACTGGAAACATCCCTCAGAGAGTTTGGTCCATATTGACATGATAGCATCACGCAGTTGCTGCAGATTTGTCGGCTGCACATCCATGATGCGAATCCCCCGGTCCACCACATCCCAAAGGTGCTCTATTGGATTGAGATCTGGTGACTGTGGAGGCCATTTGAGTACAGTGAACTCATTGTCATGTTCAAGAAACCAGTCTGAGATGATTCGAGCTTTATGACATGGCGCGTTATCCTGCTGGAAGTAGCCATCAGAAGATGGGAACACTGTGGTCATAAAGGGATGGACATGGTCAGCAACAATACTCAGGTAGGCTGTGGCGTTGACACGATGCTCAATTGGTACTAAGGGGCCCAAAGTGTGCCAAGAAAATATCCCCCACACCATTACACCACCACCACCAGCCTGAACCGTTGATACAAGGCAGGATGGATCCATGCTTTCATGTTGTTGACGCCAAATTCTGACCCTACCATCCGAATGTCGCAGCAGAAATCGAGACTCATCAGACCAGGCAACGTTTTTCCAATCTTCTATTGTCCAATTTTGGTGAGCCTGTGCGAATTGTAGCCTCAGTTTCCTGTTCTTAGCTGACAGGAGTGGCACCCGGTGTGGTCTTCTGCTGCTGTAGCCCATCTGCCTCAAGGTTCGACGTGTTGTGCGTTCAGAGATGCTCTTCTGCATACCTCGGTTGTAATGAGTGGTTATTTGAGTTACTGTTGCCTTTCTATCAGCTCGAACCAGTCTGGCCATTCTCCTCTGACCTCTGGCATCAACAAGGCATTTTTGCCCACAGAACTGCCGCTCACTGGATATTTTCTCTTTTTCGGACCATTCTCTGTAAACCCTAGAGATGGTTCTGCGTGAAAATCCCAGTAGATCATCAGTTTCTGAAATACTCAGACCAGCCCATCTGGCACCAACAACCATGCCACGTTCAAAGGCACTTAAATCACCTTTCTTCCCCATTCTGATGCTCGGTTTGAACTGCAGCAGATCGTCTTGACCATGTCTACATGCCTAAATGCATTGAGTTGCTGCCATGTGATTGGCTGATTAGAAATTTGCGTTAACGAGCAGTTGGACAGGTGTGCCTAATAAAGTGGCCGGTGAGTGTATATCCAAACTAAAAGAAAAAAAAACTATCCAAGGGAACGAACGCCAGCTAGGATGACTGTCAGAACTGCCGGTCTGCGTGGGCTAGCGGTTAGCTTAGCCTGCCCTGTTTCAGACTGCCCTTGGTGTTTCCTCTTTGGACACAGCTCCAGGCAGGGGCTGTGGTCCTTGGGCCCACTGGACACAGCAGACCAGGCTCCCCCAGCCGATCCAGCACCAGCTCCCCCAGCCAGACACCCCCGACACACCTCCCCACACTCCACACAACAACACCAAAAACACCAAAGTCAATGCCAGGTGAGACCGCCACCAGACCGCCCTCGGTGTTATCGGAACTGCCGGTCTGCATGGGCCAGCAGTTAGCTTAGCCTGCCCTACTTCCGCGTCCTGTCAGACCGCCCTCGGCGTTTCTTCCTTGGTCGCAGCTCCAGGCAGGGCCGTGGTCCCTGGGCCCACAGGATGCAGCAGACCAAGCTCTCCCAGCCCATCCAGCGCCAGCTCTCCCAGCCATCAAACGAAGACAAAACTTAGACGCAGACGTGGACAAAGACACTGCATGGACGGTACTAGGTGAGGCCGGCACAAACATGAATTCATGCCGCCGTCTTCCCACACCGGATCTGGGTGAGGCCGCTGCAAACATATATTTGCGGCGCCAAGATATGTTCAGGGAGTGCCCATGCCTGTTGCTGCATAAAGCAACAATCCTAAAGATTTACATGCAAACGAAAGTCCTTCTGATACATTCTATCCCTGTTGACCTAAGGTGTATTTGAGGTAATGGCTAATCCATGAATATCCAATTCCTGGGTGCTATTGTAGTTGGGTTTTTTTTGTTTTTTTGTTTTTTTCTAATGGTTACTTTACTGAGAAAAACTCTACAGTGCATAGCATTTTATTTCTTTATGACAGCAACCAAATTCAGGAAAATAAAACAGGTGGCAGCATGTTTGAAGTAGGAACAAAGCTGTTATGGCTAACATCGAGATGTTTTTTTGTCTGGCGGTGGCGAAGGGGCTAACTCAACACTGGTGACTCTGTTTCATTTCGTTTTGAGTGGATCTCTGGAATTTGAGATGGCCAAAACCCAAAGCAGTTACTGGTATCACCATATGTGTAAATAAATTGTAACAAAAATGCCGATCATCGGGATTGTGGCTTTAATATATTTTCCTGCAGAGAGGATGTGTCTGTTCTGTACCTGTCGAGAGAGATGATGGTAATAAGCCTCTAGGTAGACTAGGTAAGCGGGTATCAGAGTCAGGCTGCTCTCTCTCTGAACCGGGTTATCAAGACTCGTTACAAATCCCTTCAGATGTCCCAACATGGATGCCTGCAGCCCTGTCACGTGACCCCAAGACACTGGAGGTGGAGGAGGGGACTCCGAAACCTGAGAACTTAAGGGAAAATTTGAGAGAATGAACAATTGAGAAACATTTATATAAAAGACTCAGATTATGTGCTGGTTTTTTTCCCCCAACAAACATGCTGCTAAAAGAGTTATTCAGTACTCCACTGGGATCTTACAACAGACCTGGTCAAAATAATTAGACAAGATAGCTGATTATCAATCCATACATACACACACACACACAAATACATACATGATCATGTCAACTTGTAGCTCCTGATGGCAACCAGCTGTCTGCGTGACCTGTGTGAGCAGAGAGAGCAAGGCCAAGACCCTCTGGATCTGGAGGGGCAACAGGGGGTCTGCGGGGGACAGTGCTCGGTGGACAGACTGTAACGCCTTCACCAAGATTGGATACAGGTCTCTGAAGGAAAAAAAGTTAAAGCAATTCAAAAAAGTAGTGATGGAAGCGGTGAGGGGAGAAAAAAACAACAACTCTTGTTCAAAGAGAACCAGAATTGAATCCAAAAGTACTGAATATTTATAACCTAACCCTCGTTTTTGCTGAGGGCATTTTCCCACATGTTCACAATGTTAAGGAATCAATTTTTTTTGTACGGAATATACTAAACAGAAAGATTAATTAGCGCATAACAAGAACTGATTAGAGACCCTTCAGACAAGAAAGACTTCCTTCATATATATACCAAGTCCAGTTGCACTCGATTCAATTCCTTTGGATAACCATGACCCGGATGAATGAGAACATTCACAGACACTTCCTTCAAAAGCTATTTTCTTTCCAGTGTTTCCCATACATTGATTTATTTGTGGTGGCCTGCCACAATATCATTTATGGTTGCACTGCTTCTCTGTCCTCTCCTCGGGGTGGGGCTGCATGCTCAATGCATGCCATACACACACACACACACACACACACACACACACACACACACACACACACACACACACACACACACACACACACACACACACACACACACACACACACACACACACACAGAACGAGCAGCAGAGCAGAGGCTGGGTGGACAAAGTAAACCAGGTGAAGGGAAGATAACTTGGAAGATTACTTGAGTTTACAACAACTACGCTCGTTACTGTAGTGGAATAAAAAGTAAAAGCCACCTATTCAATAAGCATGTAGAAAAGTTATATTTTCAACTGTTTTGTCCGCAATCTCCTGGCATGTTTTACACAGCCACAGCACGTTGGTTAAGCTAACAGCGAATTTTTACGAACAAGCGAAAACGAAAGGTGTCTGTATGTAGCCTAACTGTTTGCGATGAATTTTAGGGCGTTTTCACACCTACAGTCCGTTTTCTTTGGTCCGAATCAGTGGATGAGCTGCCACTTTTTTGCAGTCTCCCTTTGGTTCAGTTTGGTTTCACATGGCAAAATTTTAAGCGAACCAAAATGTATCAATAAAAGCCATGTGGGAGCTGTCACTCCATTCATTGGCCGCAAATCTCATGGGGTTGGCGGACGGAGAAAGGAGAGTTTGTTTTTCTTCCGGGATAGCTATCCAAAATGGACCATCAGCAGAATTGACATTTGTTCATTATTGCGGTTATTGTTTGGGCCATATACCAAGCCAAAATAAGTGAGCAGAACTGCATATTTGAACGCACTTAAAGGCAATGTCTACAGAACAATGTGTTGCTTTACGTTACACAAAGAAGTGCGACAAGAGCTGGTTTAATCCAAAGAATGTAAAATGAATGCTTCCTGCAGTTGGGTCAGATCACGTTCATACCACAAACAAACCGTACCAGCGTTCGTTTGTAACCGAACTAAGAACACCTCTTCAACAAGGTCTCGGTCCGGTTGTTTTGGTCTGCACCAGAGTGCGATTGCTGCGTTCACACCTGCTCACGGACATCTGTTGGTCCGTTTAAATCAAACCCTGAAGCATTTAACCCCTTGGTGTGGTTCGTTTGGGCAGGTGTGAAATCATCAATCATATTTGGGTGCGGACCAGAACAACCGGACCGATTCCTTGTTGAAGAGGTGGTCTCAGTCCGGTTAAAAACAAACTCTGGGGGTGTCCGGGTGGTGTGGTGGTCTATTCGATTGCCTACCAACACGGGGATCACCGGTTCGATCCCCGCGTTACCCCCAGCTTGGTCGGGTATCTCTACAGACACAACTGCACAATTGGCTGTGACTGCAGGTGGGAAGCCGGATGTGGGTATGTGTCCTGATTGCTGCACTAGCGCCTCTTCTGGTTGGTTGGGGTGCCTGTTTGGGGGGGGGTGACTGGGGGGAATAGCGTGATCCTCCCATGCACTACGTCCCCCTGGTGAAATTCCTCACTGTCAGGTGAAAAGAAGCCGCTGGCGACTCAACATGCATGGGAGGAGACATGTAGTAGTCTGCAGCCCTCCCCAGATTGGCAGAGGGGGTGGAGCAGCGACTGGGACAGCTTGGAAGAGTGGGGTAATTGGCTGGATACAACTGGGGAGAAAAAGGAAGAAAAAAATCCCCCCCCCAAAAAACAAAAAACAAAAAGCAAACTTTGGTACAGTTCATTTGCGGTATGAACGTGATCCAACCTAACTGCAGAGAGCATTGCGCGTTTTTTGAATTAAACCAGCTCTCGTCACCTGCTGCACTGTGCATTATGCAACACATTGTCCTCTAGACGTTGCCTTGACGTGCATTCAAATGTGCCATTATGCTTGCATGTTTTGGCTTAAGGCCCAAACAATGACCGCAATTATAAACAATGCCAATTCTGCCAGTGGTCCATTTTGGCAGTAGTGGAAGAAGTATTTAAATCCTTTACTTAAGTAAAGGTACTAATACTACACTATAAAAAATACTCTACTACAAGTAAGTCCTGCATTCAAAACCTTACTGAAGTAAAATTATGAAAGCATTATCAGCAAAATGTACTTAAACTATTGAAAGTAAAAGTACTCATTCTGCAGAAAAATGGCCGCTGTCCCTGACTGTACTATTATATGGATTATTATTACTGCTGCATTAATGTGTATGTTGCATTTTACTGCCGTAGATGTTTAAGGTTGAGCTAATTTTAACTACTTTCATATACTGTTGGGTAATTTAGCTACAACACGGCATCATATTCTATAAAATCATCATATGTTTGTAGCATCACTGTCCTGTGAGAACCATGTATCTCGAAAAAGTCCACTATTCATGAGCTCAGAAAAACAGCCCTGTTTTCAGCTTTGTGACAATTCCTTTTCCAGCTAATCTAAAAGGGTTTTTAAATAGTTTATTTAGCTTAAGAAGTAGAAGAATTTGCTCAACCCATAAAGGACCACTTAATCCTTCAGTGTATCAGAAAAAAATCAAATTCAAAACCACCTAATCTGGAGATACATGGTTTTCAGTAGACAAGAAGGGTATGAAAACCTGTAATCTGAAAAGTAACTAAAGCTGTCAGACAAATGTAGTGGAGTAGAAAGTACAATATTTGCCTCTGAAATGCAGTGGAGTAGAAGTATGAAGTCGCATAAAATGGAAACACTCAAGTAAAGTACAAGTACTTCGTATTTGTACTTAAATACAATACTTGAGTAAATGTACTTAGTTATATTCCAACAATGCATTTTGGATAGCTATCACAGAAGAAAAACAAACTCATTTTTCTGCCCGCCAATCCCATGAGATTTCTGACCAATGAACAGAGTGACAGCTCCCACATGGCTTTTGTTGATACAGTTTGGGTCACTTTAAATTTTGAATCAAAGGGAAAATGCAACCAAGTAGCAATTATCATGCCGCGCGAACACGTCTGGCATGGAGTTCAGTTTTTCAGCTACCCATTCTTTCGATTCTTTGGGTACTGGAGAGTTTCCAAAGTCAAAGTTGCTTTTTGGTTTTGGTCAGGTTTAGTTGGCGTGTTGAGTTGCCAGTGGTGATGGGCTGAACACTTTGAATAGCGTTCACTTCAGCTATCACACTCTTTGGAGAGATGGTGATATCATGGTCCGATTCATTCTTGAGGGTCACTGGTATGCAGCGAGGCAGTTTGGATGGAAGGCTCGCTAGGCCATTTGTAACCATTATGCCTCCACTGAGTCTGACCAAAGCAAACCACAGCAACAGCAGAGGGAGGAGGATAGAGGACAGGATGAATGACTGACACTGACTGATGTCTGTGTTGTTCAGTCTTTCTAAACTTCACTCAGTATTTTGAAGTCAGGAATATTGTTTATTTTACTGATTTTTTAGATTTCTTTTCAGTGAGATATGATCGAGTTTATAGTGACTTTGCTGTTGTGACCATTACTGTTACTGCTCTAGAAACAGTATTTAGTTGTATTTAAAATATAAATTTGGGGCGTCCGTGTGGCGTGGTGGTCTATTCCGTTGCCTACCAACATGGGGGTCGACAGTTAGAATCCCTGTGTTACATCCAGCTTGGTCGGGCATCCCTACAGACACAATTGGCCGTGTCTGCTGGTGGGAAGCCATATGTGGGTATGTGTCCTTGTCGCTGCACTAGCGCCTCCTCTGGTCAGTCGGGGCGCCTGTTCGGGGGGGAGGGGGAACTGGGGGGAATAGCATGATCCCCCCACATGCTATGTACCCCTGGCGAAACTCTTCACTGTCAGGTGAAAAGGAGCAGCTGGCGACTCCACATGTACTGGAGGAAGCATGTGGTAGTATGTAGCCCTCCTTGGAGGGGGTAGAGCAGCGACCGGGACGGCTCAGAAGAGTGGGGTAACTGGCCGGATACAATTGGCGAGAAAAATCCAAAAAATAAAATATAAATTCTCATCTTGTTCAAAATTTATTCATTTTGAAAATGATAACTAAAAAAAAAATGTAGTAATGAAAAAGATAAAGATAAAATCCTAACATACCTGTCCCTACAGCTGGTTGCCCTGACTTTGGAGGATGAGCAGATCACAGCTCAAATCCCTTCACTATAAGCCTTGTTTAACCAGTGTTATTTGTGATTATTATTTTTTATGATGCACAGTGCGATTAATCACAAAATTGTGAAGGATTACTTCATTTACACCCTATACTAAACTTAAACTTAACTGCACTTAAATCATTCATGTAGATTATAATAGATGTTGAATACATAAATGTTACAGATAGTCAAAGATTGTTCATTTCCAACAGTGTCCAGGTCAGTTGCCACCACAAATAGAATCTCGTTCTGTGGGAAACACTGCATATTGTACCAGTGTTTGGAAGATATTTCACAGATTTTAGCACTGTGTAATTTAAATTCTGTTAAAAAAAATACTTCTATTGTCAATAATTTGTTAAGAATTATCTCCAGGATACCAGCTTTCTTTTCATACTAAAATTTTTCTTGCTTGAGTTTACGCTTTGCAAAATACTTAATTTACACTTATTTAAAGTTTGCACACTGTGAATATAGTGTGTGTGTGTGTGTGTGTGTGTGTGTGTGTGTGTGTGTGTGTGTGTGTGTGTGTGTGTGTGTGTGTGTGTGTGTGTGTGTGTGTGTGTCCATGCAAGAACCACTATGTGCAAACGGTTTCTGAGTAGTTCACTTACATGTATTCATTGCAAGCCTGTCCATAGCTGGCTGCTACGGCCCACAACCTGTAGGCCTCGGTGGTGATCAGGAGGGCCTCCGTCTGTTCCAGTAGCAGCTCAGTGGGATCAGGGCTCAGAAGACGAGACAGACGCTCTCTCACTCCAAGGGAGTTCAGCTGGGGGGAACAGGAAAGATACTGATGTTTATACATGTGGTAATAATACTGTAAAGCATCCATCCATTATCCAAACCGCTTACCCTGCTCTCAGGGTCACGGGGATGCCGGAGCCTACCACAGCAGTCATTGGGCGGCAGACAGGGAGACACCCTGGACAGGCTGCCAGGCCATCACAGGGCCCGCCCACACACACACGCGCGCGCGCGCACACACACACACACACACACACACACACACACACACACACACACACACACACACACACACACACACACACACATATTCACACCTAGGGACAATTTAGTATGGCCGATTCACCTGACCTGCATGTCTTTGGACTCATACTGTAAAGCAGATTTATGAAAATAAGAATAATGATCTTTTGTCATAAAGTACTTGTCTGAAGGCTCAGTTCTTTAGAAAATATGTAAAATGCAAGTCTGATTTTTTTCTCCTTAAGAGAATGGGGAGAGGGCCTCCACTCTTTCTGTTTTAATGATTCTTGCAGACAGTTAACAGGTATAAAAAAAGTGCAACAGCACTGCATGAACTCAAACAAAGACTCAAATCAATATTTTTCTGTGCACAAGGCGGGCATGAACAAACTATAGCACCAGAATAGCACTTAAACAGTTTTTCATGAATCGTAAAAGGTAAATAACTATGGTGAATACCAACCAATATCAATACATGCTGACAAAATCAAGAACATGCTGAAAGAAGCTTTGGTTGTTATCGAGCTATTCTCACTAATACAATAATGGGGTATTGGGTTGGCAATGCCATATTTTATGGCTATACTCACAAGCCTGGCACAGGCATGTCTACCCGAAGTAGCCAATATCCTCAGGAGCTTCATGGCTCTGGCCAATGGCAGTCCATAAACAGACTGGGGGAGGGGCAAAGATGGCATGGTCCAGGAAGTAGGCAGGAACTCTGACATCACCACCTCCATCAGGCGAGGGCAATCCAACACCTGGGAGAGTTAAGTCAAACTTAACTAAACTTGGTGTGACTTCATGTGGAAAGTAAACAAAGTACAACATATATCACTAAATTCTTTGAAATTCTTAAAAGGGAAAATTTTACACTAGGTAGGATGTGATCAGAAGAAAATTGCTGTTGTTGTTGTTGTGCTTACCTGTGTCGCAGAGGAGGAGGAATGTCTGGCAATGCGTGTCAGGACCTCCAGAACATCTTGGACCACCCGTGGTGTTGGTCGGACAACCTCAAGGATGTAACGTAGCCTGGGAAGCAGTTTCATCCTGAGCAGACCCTAAAACAGTGGGAAGGGGGCAGCCATAGACTAAGGGCGTATAAATTCAAGTTTCTTCCAATCAACTTAATTAAAAAGCAGAGACTCTCTGGAGGTGGGTGGGGGCAGGTTGAGTTAATTTACTGGTTAATGAAATATCTAAAGAGGTATCAAGAGGGGAGTGCCTCACCAAATAACTTCTCCATTACAAATTCAATTTACCACCTGGAAACACGACACCCCAGTTGGCATGTCAAGTACACAAAGCAACGTCACCTCGCACTTCTCCCTCCCAACAGTTCGACTCCATCAGTCCATTAGTGCTTACAGTCTTTAAAAATGCAACAAAGAAGTTTTGTGGAATAATGCCGCCTGGAAAGCCCTAAAAGGAATCTCTCTAGTTAAGTGCCAGTTTCAGACTTTATTTGTTTTTGTTTTATATTACTGTTTATTTTAGCCTTACATTTCTATTATCCCTAGACAGGATGGATTCTGATGTAACTAAAATGCAGAGATTTTCAGGGTGTATGTGAAAGAAGGCTTTCTAGGAAAAGACTGAAATCAACCTGGCTGTGTAAAAGCTGGGTTCATCAACAATACAAGGCTCTGAAACCAAGAGAATGCCACAATTTTGAAAGAACCCAAGAACCCTACAGTTTTGGTGTCAGACAGGCTTCATGTAACCACATCTGGTCAGTTACCTTCACAACATCCTGCCTGGCCACATCATGATCTGTCTTCCTCTCCTCCTTCTCTTTGGCAGTCTCCTTTATGCTCTCCTCCAACCCCTCATCCTCCTCATCCTCCTCATCCTGAGCAGTGGGCATTAGAGGGAAGGAAGCAAGGCCACGGAACCAGGAGAAGGTACTGTCCATACACTCCTAGAGAGAAGACTTCTGTTAAAGGAAAGGCCCTATGTCTAGACACTGACAATCATTATGGCATTGGAACATCAAATGCACTTTCACACTAACAGTCAAAACCTTCATTAAGAAGAGTGAAGATGTCAACAATGTGTTGTAATGCTTAAGAGTTGTCTAAGCTTCTCCATTCTATGGACTGACGCACCTCGTCTTCTGCAGACACCAAGAGTGCTCTGAGCGCGTGCATGGCCGCAGACATCACGCCTTCTACACTGTCGTCCAGCGCAAAGCGAAGAAGGAAGAGCAGACCGGCATCAAGGAGAGTGGACATCACACTGCCTCTCAAAACAGATGAATATTCACCAGCACGTGCCTACAGGATACCATATACAATGGTGTGAATGAGTATGTGTACATGCCTGCGTGTGCATGCATGCATCTGGATGGGAACATCTGTGTACCTTTGTCAGGATGTTAGCTAGCGTGTTGAAGGCCAAGCACCGCTGCGGGATGACCTGACTTCGAGACAGGAGGAAGAGCTCCTGGAGGGAGTAGCCTGCCAGCTGGGGAGAAATCCTCAATGTCAACTTTAATAATCAAGCTACCAAAAAGACTAGACCAGCACTGTAACTGGTAATGTTCCAAATAGAAGAAAAATAGGGGGGTAGGTGTGAATTCTTGCCATTGATGTTATCATTTTTAACTGAAGGTGTCAAGCAACTGAAGCTCTGTATAGTTTACCAACTTTCATATTTGCAACAATTTTAGATATATTTTGACAAGATCTTTTTTCATGTTTGATACAAAGAAACAAAATATTTTTTTGTCCTTTTTTAAAAGATACTGACCTCAGGCTCATGTCCATGGTGATGCAGTCCAAGGCAGGTGGGCAAGTCTTCACTGGGAGGGATAAAGGTGCCAGTAAAATCGAAACGAGCCTGTATAGCCTATTGGAATGCAAAACTGCAGGATGAGGCTGTCTGAGGTGCATATTTCATACAGATCATTCTGGTCTGTAAAATAAACACTTCCCCTAGGATTGTACTTCCAGGAACACTAAATATAACCATATATGGTCAAGTGTTCATTTGGAGCTAATACTTTTTGCATTCCTCTTTAGCTGTTTGTTTTCAACAGTTTATTCTCTCACAAAGATGAAAATGAAATTTGGACAAAAGGTCCTTGCAGACATAATCATCATCCTTGTCTATACACAGTATGCAGTGTGACAGCAAGATAGTCATCTCACAACCGCAAAGAATCGCAGCAACAGCCCAGAAACAGTCCATAAGTCTATCAAATGTCATGTATGCTCATATAACAAAGGTACACAGTCATGTACCAATTTAGAGTCATACATCTGAGGGTGTTCAATCCAACCCAATACAAACAGCACTACCACAGAATCTACTACTACTACCACTACTACTTTGGCTGCTCCCATTAGGGGTCGCCACAGCGGATCATCTGTTTCTATCTCTTCCTGTCCTCTGCATCTTCCTGTCACATCAGCCACCTGCATGTCCTCCCTCACCACATCCATAAACCTCCTCTTTGACCTTCCTCTTTTCCTCTTCCCTGGCAGCTCCATATTCAGCATCCTTCTCCTAATATACCCAGCAGCTCTCCCCCGGACGTTCAAACCATCTCAATCCTGCCTCTCTTGCTTGGTCTCCAAACCGTCCAACCTGAGCTGTCCCTCTAATATACTCGTTCCTAATCCTGTCCTGTTCATAATCCCATACCACAGAATCTACTAAAAACCCAAAATGTAAAAATCTACTTCGTCATTGTACAACCCTTGCAATGTCCATGTGATACACAGTATCTTAGTTCGCAGAGAGGAATATGATATGTCCAGGAAACCCTAGTCCCCAGTGCTTCCCTGTTCCTGCGTCACTGAAAAGCAGGACAGTTTGTTGTGTTTGTGATTTAGACATATTGGACGAGTGAGGATCGTCTCCTTACCTTCATTGTTCCTTTTCTCCTGGGAGCAGGCAGGTCTCTTGTCCACTCTAGCTTCTCTAGCTCTACCTTGTCCATGTGGACCCATTCCTTCTGAGGCTTAATGGGCAGCTCCTCCTCTGGTTACAGAGACAGGGGAAAAGACATGCTGGGTAAAAATGTATGCTTGTTCATATTGCTACCTGCAATTAACCCTACTTCTCCATCTTTTGTTAGTCTCGACCGTGAAGCCAGTAAACTTGCTATATAAAATAAGTTAAATCATAAACTGGTAGTTATTATTATCATTATTATCATTGTTATGAGCAGTAGTTGCAGTTGCAATAGCAGCAGCAATAGAAGCAAAAGTAAATATGTAAAACCAGTGGTAGTATTGCCATTTCCTATATCTGTTACAAATAAACAACAGTCCACCAAGTTCTATCATGCAACCAGTTGTGGATAAAATGTACTGTTGCTCAGAGCACACAATTCACTGTAGCTGCTGTAATGCACTTCTCTATGATGCCTGTAAGATGCTGGTGCTGCTGTTTGTTTTCAAAGCATTGATATAATAATTTCTGTGAGAAGACCAAGTAGAGCAGAGGATAAATTATTTTTGGCCACAACACGATGATTTGTGGAAGCAGTTCCATTCATTTTGCTCTTGGGGAACTGAAGAGGCATAAACGATGGGCAAGATCTGGAGGGCCTTGCAGTGTTGAGCTCTATGTGTTCCATTTGTGGGATTTCCATTGCTGGTGCATTCTTTGCATGGTCTGCAGTAACTCCATTATCCAAAGTGACTACTTCTGGCTCTGACATGCCTATTTGCTAATCAGACAAAGTGAAATCAATGATGAGCTTTAACTCTAAATTGTAGTTGCACAGCAGAGGGGCAACTTCCTCTCCAATATCTCATTAGCTTTGTGTGTGTGTGTGGGGGGGGGGGGTTTGGAATGGAGATAAGTTGAAAGGCAGAAGAGGAGGAAGGAGCAAAGGGGATGGGGGCAAAGGAGGTGGAGGATGAGTTTTCTCTCATTCCTACTGCTGGCCAGGGTTTACTGGGTTAATTAACTTTTACAGTCTCAGGGAGGCTGGCAAACCCAGTGGCTTCTTCTGATAATACTGAATGTAACACAAATCAAATTGTTTGATAGACAAAGCTATAACTTCACCAAATCAAAGACACAGGGGAGAGACATGAATACAGCCTTTAAGTCAATGCAAAACTACATAAGTTGTACAGACCAGAGACCATAGAAAAATAGCTGAAGCCTTGTTTTGAATTAATCATACCAGTCATGGGAGGTGGTGGTGCCAAGTGTTTTCTCTCCTCCTCTCCTTCTTTCTCTTTCTCCATCTCCACTTCCAGGGGCGTTTGCTGTCGGCCAGAAGCAAGGGAGGAGTCTGATTCTGACTGGGTGAAAACATTTTCAGAAAGACACTCTTTTCTGTCTCCGTCATCCTGGGGGTGTTTGACAGAAGACGAGGCAGAGGGCTTGATGTTGTGGGCTTTTTGAGATCTGACAAACTCCACTAGTCTAGGATCTGGGAAGCGGAAATAATTGTGTTATACACAGCTGAAGCAACGAAAAAAAAAATAGATTCGATGTACTACCCCCCCCCCCCCCCGTGCATGCTATACAGGTGCTACAACAGTACTGGAAAGAAAAGTAAATGAGACAAGACAGGACTACTTTCCATGGTAGCTCATGCCTTCATTTTAAAGCACATCAGATAAATTGAGAGATGTGATCTAATGACTTCATCAACTGGTCAATTGGAACAAATACTTACCAAGCTGAGACAACAATTTTTTCTGTTCCTGCAGTATTTCAGCTTTAGACATGGTCTGGAGCTTGGCTTTGTTCTCCAGGTGGATCCTTAGGGTCTCAGCTGAGCAGTCTGAGCCACCCAACCCCTGACCAGACACCAGCCTGGGGGCAGAGGCTGAACTCAGCCCTGCTGGGTGGAGAGGGTATGAGTAAGATATCAGTGAGCACAGATAGAAAGATGAGAACTGTGTGGAGTGGAGGATGCAGGAGAAAGGAACTGAAGATACTTCATCACAACCACAATTTGTATGATGATGTGGGCAGCATTGTAATATATTCTGTGGAGGAATGCCATTGAGAGCGATCTTTGAAGAGAGCAACAAAACAAACTGATGTGCGCATAGCAGTGCCTAAGGCAACATACGATAAATAAAGTAGGGCTTCAATCTGTATCCATACCAATTTCAGGAGAAGGGCTCAAGCCTTTGGGCTCGGGTATCTGACCTCCAAGTTCAGATGCATTATATAATGGAGTCTTGGCCTCCTTAAGCCTTTGGGCTGCAATCTGACGGGCAAAGATGCTCTTCTTTCCTGCTGCAGAATACACCGGCAACTGTTTGTAGGAAAGAGGTAAGCTGATAATCATGGAATGGACAGAAACCAGAATCAAATTGATTGAAGAAAAATTTCACAATTCCCAACAGTGTTTTAATTAATGGACCAATTAAAAGACTTGATGCTTGAATCTGTACAAATATTAAATCCCACTTTGTGCTATGTAGTTCTGCACATGTGGCACAGCCTTAACATTTACTTTGGTTTTGAAATCAGGTTTTACATGCTGATATACAATATCATGTAAGTGAAGATTAATATAAATCTCATAAACATGAGATGGGAAAAAAATAGTGTTCCTACCTCACTATCTGTTTCTAAGTGCTGCATTACTTTGGGGAAAGCAGTCCCTGTGAATACTGGTAGAGCGACTGGGGTAGAGCTGGTATCTCTCTCCTGGAAAAAAAAAAGATGAAACAAAGATGCAGCAAGTGAAACAATGACAGCAGATAAGTACACAGAAATATCTATTGATACCATAAAACTTCAAAAAGACACCAAGTATAAAGTATAAAATAGTGGCCCTGTCTCCACTGAATGTCAAAACATGACACATTTCAGCCTATCTCTCAAAGACATTGGATCTAAAATGGCTTTTAATTATCATAGCTGAAATAGTTGCCACAATCATTCAAAAATACCAGCAACAGTAAAAAATGCATCTCAGAAATGAAAAGACATATTTGCCAACCATCCATCCTTAACCTGCAGATAAAAAGAGAGCAAATCACACCACCTCACTTATAGTTTGAACATTCATGAGGCTAGCTAATTGGAAGACACTGACAAGCTGACGTGAAATTCATGCTACACCTCATAAAATCTGCAGAACAAAAAATGAGAACAAGTAACACACACAGTATTATGGCACAAATCTAACTATAATCAGGTAATCAGTTGCTTTATTTTGAGAGAGACGCTTGCCTCATGTAAACACAGCATGTTTTCCATTCTTGAAGCAAATCAACTTTTTGAGCAATTAATTACATATCTAAAATAATCACTCACAACGATCCTGGCAAGAACAGCACTTATATGAGTGTCATGTTTGTCCATTCTCTCCTCTGCATCCTCTTCCTTGAAGCGCACATGGTTGGCTTTAAAGCAAGACTTCTTAGGAGGGGCCGGTGTTAGAGCAGGAAGTTCATCAGGGAGATCTAAAGCAAAGCAGATAATAATAACAGTAATCATGATCGTAATAATAATCTTTATATAGCACTTTTCAAAACAAAGTAAAGGGATGTCTTCAATGTCTTTGTCACAAGCAATCCTGAAATAGTTGATGACAACCAAAAGACAGGGAACTATTGATAATAGTGCGTAAACTGGTTCGTACAGTATTTTGTAAGGATAATGTCAAGGGGAGTGGAGGACTGCTTCATATGAGATATAGTCTCTATAGATCAAGGCAAAATAACTGGTAAAAACTAACTCAGGGTCAAGATCAGGACTTGAAACATCTGCAAAGAGGTAGGCTAAAATATTATGGACCTGATAGCACCCATTTTATCAATAAGCCGTTTTATAAACCCGTCAGTGTCCACTAAAGACAGAAGCACCAGCTATAGCTAGGTTTAGAAGGCGATCCAAGGTGCAAAATAGAAATTGTGATTATGTTCATTAGTAGGGATGAAATCTTAATGGGCTGTCGCTACATTAAATGTATTATTGTAAAGAGTTAAGTAATTCTTTCAAAAGCAAGTGGTGGACCTGAGGTCTAGTGTTTTTCCACCTGTTTTCTGCTTACATTCCCTTATACAGTGCTGAATGTTGATGGGATAGAACATTATTTGGATTGGATGTTTGAGGGGCTATGGCATCGAAGGTGGAAGAGCAGAGTTTTTCAAAACAGTGTGTCAAATCATTTGTAAGGGAGGATTCAGTTAAACATCTGCAAAATTTGGAGGCACAATGTCTTAATGCATGCTAAATGGAGACACCATGTTCCATGGAATTGCAGGAGCTTGCACAGCATGTCAGGTTTGAAAAAAAAGAGGCTTATCTTTAACCTGCTATGGTGATTATGTCCCTCTGAGTATCTCCATTCTCCCCCTTGCCCCCTCCTCTTCCTCCAGCCTCCCCTCTCCTCTTGTCTGGTCGCCGGACCACATTGACAGAAGCTGGATCGCCAGAGACGAGGAACTGTTGCTGCTCACGTAGGAGGTCTGCCTCGGAGTCCGTCGGCTTAGGACGCCGCGACATCCCTCTATAGGGAAGAGAAACGATGACAATAAAACTTAACAGTGGTTGACTTTCTGAATGCACATCGACGATGCAGTCAGCCCTTTCATAATTGAAATGTATGCAACTAGTTTGCTGTATCGGCGTTTAGTTTACCTTTTAACTCTGAGAACTGGAGGACTACGCTGTCCTTTCTTGTCTGATCGACATAATACGTCGACTACTTACTTTCAAAATATAATGTATCTGACAGACACATGAGCTAGGATAACAACTGAAGCTAACGCTGTAAAATGACTTCATGCCGTTTGATCACATTCAAAAAGGCTCAAATTACGACTTTTTACAGCTAGTCTTACATTTATTAACTTAAGTGATGACTATCATCTCTAGCTACATGATTCAACGATAGCTAACTAACTTAGCATGCTTGATCTATCATGCGAACATTTTGCTCTATAGTACATTTATCAAATGTTAATATTAATTGCCTTTATTACACGTTCACATTTAATCTGTTAATTTTGACAAGTTATTTTAAAATGTTCACCTTATATTATCTGTACGTGAATATCCCTGACTCTAGAATCACAACGTGAAGATCCAACGTATCGACGGAAGGATTTTCTTGCAGCGCACCAAATGCTACTTTCAAAATAAAAGCCCTGTCGAATATCTCTTCGAAAAGTGTACTGATTTTGCCATCATTTCCCCCAGTATGTTAATGTCAATATATAACATACAGTCTAATATTTTCAAGCGTGTGTGTGTGTGTGGGGGGGGGGGGCATTTTGTCATCTTCCCCCTCCGAATCTTCTTTTCACATTAAAGTTCAAATTTGAGATCATTCATCCATCGTCCATAGAGTAGGAAATCGTAGGGGACTAATAATGTGAACGTGAGGCCATCATTATAAACTACACCCTAGCAGAGGTGGCATAATGGTGATTCTGCTTTAAAACATAATCTAAAAAGTCATATTTTTCCCTCCGTGTCCTTCAGGACGCTGGACAGCGCTCTCTGTTGTCGCGGCGGTGTGCATGAATCTGCCCGAGCGGACTCTTCTCTTTACGGAGTGAGACATTTAAATGACAGATAACATTGCCTATATTGGCCTAGCCTTCTTCCTTTGACATCATCATCATCATCATCATGGTCAATATCTGCTGCCTTTGCTGCGGTGAAATCCCACGACCCCGCCCCCCTCCATCGGACCAGCCGGGACCACCGCGGGATCCCCGATCCGCGCAGCAGCTCGGCTCCGGCCCAGACGCGTCGGGGCAGAAGGGGGGCTCAGAGAAGGAGCAAACCGGAGGAAGAGTGGCTCAGAGCCGGTCGGGAAAGCGGAGTCAACTTTGACATGCTATAACAAGGGCAGCATGTTCTCCGATCAAGAAAGTGAGACCATTGCGGATTACACGGAGGCCAGTACTCCCAATGATGCCGAGGGAGAGGAGGAGGAGGAGCAGCAGGAGGGGGAGGAGGAGCAGGAGGAGGAGGTGGGAGAAGAGGGGGACTCACCAGTTAGTGTTGATGTCCTGGAGGAGGTATGTGCACTGTCAGCAATATTTTCGTATACTAACGTTATTCCGTTTTTTAATTAAAAGAGAAGACCAACAAAAAAAAACTATTCCAGACTCAAAATACCAATCTGCCTGCAACTTCTGATGGATGGATGAAAGTGAACAAATTTCTGCTTATCGCAGCTGTTGGAAATACAATGTGCTTCGTATTACACTCTCTCTATGCACAATAAGTGTAGACTGGTTTAATGATTTCCACTGTCTCAAACCATAAATTGAAATTTCACTTTGCTGCAGTTTGGCAGATGTAAGCTGTTGCATCATGACATTGATCAACTAGCTCATCACATCATAACCCCCCCACCCCCCCACCCCTTGTCCTCCACCATCCCATCCATGGTATCAGTCTTATTGTTGTGTTCGAGCCGCAGCAGTGTACCATCATCTCTGGAGCTCAAATGTCACAGCAGACCATTTCGATTCCAAGAAGCCAGCAACACAGAAAGATATTCATGCTAATAAACTAATGCATGTGGCTCCCAAAAAAAAAGCCAATTTTTTGCACATCAAAATACAAGCCTGGTATTTGGGATAAGGAAACACTGAAAAGGAAATGCTGCATGGCCAAAACATATTTGCAAAGCCCTGCATTGTTTCCAGGTCTACAAGTGTCAATCACTTGGTGTGTGTGTGTGTGTGTGTGTGTGTGTGTGTGTGTGTGTGTGTGTGTGTGTGTGTGTGTGTGTGTGTGTGTGTGTGTGTGTGTGTGTGTGTGTGCGTGCGTGCATACTGTCTCCGTAGTACACTTCTGCATCTTCCCTGTCACTGAGTAATTACTGTGATTCCATCTGGGAGTTTGCTGTGTGCAGCCAACCGTGGAACACATCAGCCAGGAGAGTCAGTGAAATGACAAGAGTTGTTTTACTTGAAATCCGTTGCCTCTTTATCTTTGAATGACAGTGCTTTTTCATAGAGCGCGGTTGCCGTCAATGCAATGCGAGGCATTCAAACAGCTTTGGTATGAAGTCGCAAACAAGTTACGCATTTTTCTCATTGTGGTACAATAATATAGCTTCCTGTTTCTATCCCCCTTTCAGTGTTTTGGTTCGTCAGTTTGAAAAGCATTTCAGTATTGCCTATCTATGCAGGATGCATGAAGTCTGACTCTGTACTAACTGGAGTTATCGATGCCTTGTCTGTACCAGCATCCAGTCTGAGACACGGCTTCTATTTTCAGCCTAACCTTCACTTGAGTAATTTCATAGCAACCATATTAAACAAATTTTGCACTTTGTAAAGGTAATAGAAAGGGACTATGAGTTAAGAGTCATTTCTGCATCTCGCATCTTAGATGCCTTGATTACAAGGGCTTGTCCGGCACAGTATAAACAAACAAACAAACAACAACGATTGGAATCAGGGGTTCTTAAAAGCTGATGATGAGTTTTCTATGGTGGACCAGAATTAAATCCCTGTGGTCCCATAAATAACTGGGGTGGAACCATGAGACATTCCTACCCCCACGTCAGCACACTGATGGATTGGTGGATGTCACCATAAATCCTCTTCACCCAATAAACCACCAGAGAGATAGGCGACAACAGAAGAAGAGTTCTCTCACGTGTGAATTACTTGCAGCTCTAAGGCCAGGGTCAAAGTAAATTTCTTCAGTTGGTGCCCTTTCACTGACAAAGTGGAGCCAAATTCACTGTCAACATGTGTAATTTGCAAACCCTGCCCACCTCGCTCTCCAGGCTGACCCACTAAATGCTGTAACCTTGATCTGGCTCCTTTATGCATACAAAGCATCCATCCATCCATTATCCAAAGCACTTATACTGCTCTCAGGGTCACGGGAATGCTGGAGCCTATCCCAGCAGTCACTGGGCAGCAGGCAGGGAGACACCCTGGACAGGCCGCCAGACCATCACAGGGCCCACACACACACACACACACACACACACACACACACACACACACGCACACAGGGACAATTTAGTATGGCCGATTCACCTGACCTACATGTCTTTGGACTGTGGGAGGAAACCGGAGCACCCAGAGGAAACCCACGCAGACATGGGGAGGACATGCTGCAGACTCCACACAGAGGACGAACTGGGACAACCCCAAGGTTGGACTACCCTGGGGCTCGAACCCAGGACCACCTTCTTGCTGTGAGGCAACCGCGCTAACCACTGCGCCACCATGCCGCCACATACAAAGCAGACAGTTGTAATTAGTACAGTAAAAGTGAGTCTCTACTTGCTAATAAAGCAGATTTAAGTCAACGCTGAAAAGGAAAAGTACACTGTTTTTTAGCATGGCAAATGTGAGCACTTTTTGCCGCTGTATGTCTGGCGGACTGACTGTGAGACACCGCACTGAACTAGTCACCCCAGACTCAACAAAACTGCATACAGCAGAGAGAGAAAGAGGGAGGGTGAGAGAGAGAGAGAGAGAGAGAGAGAGAGAGAGAGAGAGAGAGAGTATGCGTACATGTGTATAAGAGTATAAGCCAGTATAAGAGAAGTACAAAGGGAACTTAGTAGCCCCAGCAGTAACAATTCAATACCACATATTGACAGATGCTATGGAATATTTTGACAAGTACACTTTGTTTGTTTACATTTCTACATACGGAGTGTAAGTTAATGTCATTACAGAGAGACATTTAGAAATACCGTATATATTTTGGCAACCAGCTGAACTAATACACAGCAATGCAGAGACACTCAATTTGTAGCACAGGTAGGTGTTTTGAATTTAAGTGAGCTCTATGGCTTCGCCCCAGTCTGATTTATTGTGTGCTTAGACATGTAAATATTTTTGCAGTTTATTGTACTGCCATGTTCATTTGCATTTCTGCTGCGAGCAATATTATCGCTGCCATATTCCAGGGGCTTATCTGCATTCTCCTCTCTGTGGTAATCTGTCTGCTCAAGGATCTCCCCGTCTGCCCTGCCCTCATCCCCTGGGCCCCCTCCCTCCCTCTCTCTCTCTGTCTGTCTGTCTGTCTCTCTCTCTCTTACCCATCTCCATCTCTCTCTGCAGCAGCGGCCAGCGAAGCAGTCCCTGGGCGCGTGTGTCTGCCGCGAGTCCCACTGGCACTGCCTGCTGCTCTCGGTGCTCATGTACAGCTGTCTGGGTGCCGTGGTCTGGTGCCAGCTGACCAGGGTGACCAAGATCAGCTTCAACTCCGCTCTCACCTCCTCCTTCACGGCCTCCATCACCTCCTCCCTCCGGGGGTCCTCTGGGATGGGCGTCGGAGGACACACGATGATCTACCACGACAGCCCCTGTTCAGATGGCTACATCTACATCCCTCTGGCCTTCCTGCTCATGCTGTACCTGGTGTACATGGTGGAATGCTGGCACTGCCGGGCCCGAAGTGAGCTACAGTGTAAAGCAGACGTGGACAGCGTGTACGAACGAGTGCTGCGGATGCGGCAGGCCCGACCTTGCGTTTGGTGGAAGGCCATCAGCTACCATTTCATCAGGCGGACGCGGCAGGTGACCCGTTACCGGAACGGAGACGCGTACACCACCACGCAGGTGTACCATGAGAGGGTCAACACGCATGTGGCAGAGGGTGAGTTCGACTACAGCCGCTGTGGGATGAAAGATGTATCACGTGATCTCAGAGGTCTGGAGGGACATCCGGCGACACGTTTACGCTTCACCAAGTGCTTCAGTTTTACCGGAGCCGGGCCGGAAAACACTTACCTCAACCAGCGGGCCCAGTTCTTCTCTGAGATCGAAGGTCTGGATGATTATATGGAGGCCAGAGAGGGGATGCAGTTGAAGAACGTGGACTTCAAAGAACATGTCATAGCCTACGTAGATCCAGACCAGTTACCTTGGTACACTTCCCAGGTTGCCTTCTGGCTGGCAGCTCTCCTCATGCTGTCCTGGCCACTGAGAGTGCTGATAGAGTATCGCACAGCCTACGTGCACTACAGCATAGAGAAGCTATTTGGACTGGAGTACAGCCACAGCAGCCCCTGTCCTGCAGATGAAGATGGGCCCGCAAGGACTAATGGTGGCTGTAGCATTCCCAGGGTGGACACACTGGACAGCACTGAGCTGGAGTGGCACATCCGTTCCAACCGCCAGCTGGTTCCCAGTTACTCCGAGGCCATGCTGATGAACCCAAACATGGTCGATTCTAATTCAACAACAGAACTTGATGACACCGTGTCCTCCGGCCATGTCCCTCTGAGCAACAGCCAACCCGCCCAGAGTTATGGAACTCTCCTCGCCCAGGATGACTGCGAGCACTGCTGCCAGCTGCAGAACACAACAGGGGAGGGAGGAGGAAGGAGGAGGACGATCACCAGCTCCAGCTGTTCCTCCCTTTTCTCCTGCCGCGGAGCCTTGTTCCACTCCCGCCTCTCCCTGGACACATCCCGGTTTTCTCTCTGCCGCATGTACGGCTCCCGTCGCACCGTGGGCCTGTGGCGGAGTCGTAGCAGCAACTTAACAGACCGTTGCTGCATTGACGAGCAGTGCTGCCGGTCCGATTCCAGCCAACTGGCGTGTAATGACAGCCCCCCAACTTACAGGGACGCCAGGTTCTTTCCTGTGCTCATCGTGCATAGGCCTGAAGGCTGCGGCATTGAGGATGGGAGGGAGGTGCGCCATTACTACATACGTAGAGGATCCTGCTGTCAGGAGACCTCTCTATGAAAAAGGAAAGACACACAATATGCTTGCTTGGTCAAAATGAATTCGAATGTCAGACATTGTCAATATATTGGAAATCACGGAGGGCAGTGTAGTGCTGGTCACCATTTGTGATAGAGAATGGCAAAAAGAAAGATTTACAGGGGAAAGTATAACTCTGGGCTTCACAGTAGCAGTGATTATAGTTTTCACTTTCACTTATGATTTTAAGTGAAAGTGACTTTTAAAGGACCGAACTATTTAACAGTCCCTAAGAGTTCATAGAGTCCGTTCATGTTCAAACATGAGTATGTCATCACATCTACATTGGCCTAAAGAAAACAGCTGCAGGGTGCAGTTAGTATGCGACAAATTGCAGGAAGTGCTTTGTATATAAAAGTGCATTTGGGCATTCTGACCTGTCACTAGTGGCACCGTGCTGGGTGGGGGGTGGGGGTTAAGGATGACTCCAGGGGCCCCTGGCTGAGGGCCACCTAGCTATCTGACCAGCAATGACAAGCTATCAGTTCTCTGATTACATGGTTTGCAGAATGCCACGGATAAACTGAGCACCTTACCATTTTCATGACCCTACATTTTTATTTTTTTTTTGCAAAGCCTCATCTTGGGAACAAAACCATAATGCCGAATTGACAATGTATGTATTATGTATGTGTGTGTGCAGATAGATATTGATATTTGATATACTGTATATGTAGACCACAAAGTGTTAAACGATGCATGTTATTACCAAAAGTATTGTGTGGTGATTGGTCCTTTGACAGCAAGTTGACACCAAAGTTTGCGCCATTGGCTTGTTAAATGTGCTCAGTATAGTCAACCCTTTTCAAGGAACACCTTCAGATGAGATCTTGTATTTAGTTTGATACTCAAGATGGATAAACTGAATTAAGAACTTGAGGTAAATATCGAGTGTGAACATTAAAAGGCATTGCAAAGAGCAACTACATCAGCTGCATCTCTACATATAACGTGCTTGCTGGGTTTAAACTGTGTTCGAGGATTGCATATATTTACAATTTGCTTTAAAACTATGTTGGGTGTGAGAGAAGGAAGTCTAGTCCCAAGTGTAGAACTTATCACCTTTATATAAACTGATAACAATTTTCATTGTGATAAGCAAGACGCAGTACAAAAAGGAAAAGCGATTTCAAAGTGTTACCCAACTTTATTTTCTAAATGCAGCCAAAGTAATAAAAGTGCAAAAGTAAAAAAAAAAGAATGGAAAAAAAAACCCAAAAAATTTCATCCTCTTTTCAACTGCAGTTTCTAGGAGGAACAGTGATGCACAGCTTGGTCAGTAGACTAAAATAGATGGATGTCTTCAGGTTAGCCGGAACATTACCTCACAAAATATGTTTATTGTGCAGGAGACGTAATAATAGTTGGATGTGACTCCTCATGAGTATGTTAGCAAAGACGGAAAGTAACATGCTTGTTTTTTCACCGAACCAGCCCCTGTTCAAAATATAACATCCCTCAATAAGCATCAGGCAGGTGGGAAATGTTTTATATTTTCATTTAAAAGTTTACATATTTATGCCTTGATCTGTTCATATTTGATCATTGCAGATACAATATGAGGTTATGCATGATGTGAAACTGTAAATGCTGTGCCAAAGTGAAATGCTGCGTTAAAATATCAGAAATCATAAACCCTGTTACATAAAGTAGTCTAACAGATACATCCTCAGTCCAGACTTTGTTTTTTTAAAAATACATTTATGTCCTTCCATCAATCCAAACAAAGTAATTTAAAAAGACACGGAAGGTGTTCAAAACTCCAGGCCGTTGTAAAGCAGCATCAGACCAAATGGTGTGTCTCTGTGGAAATATGGGACATGCACATGTTTACATAGTCTGTGTTTCTGTTTCTTTTTCGTCTCTGTACATGTCAGACTTATCTTTCAGCCTTGATGGGCTTACTGTTTTGTTTATCTGCCCCTCCCTTTGTCTGATTGTGTGTGTATGTGAGTTCTCATGTGCATGCATGCAAGTGTGCACATACACATGCATGCGTGCGCTCCGGCCAGTAGCCTATTCCATATACATGATGGTCCACACCTTTGCCCCTCAGGTGCAGAGTAGGAGCTGAATAACAAAACTGAACTTTCCCTGCAATCATGCTGATCACACATAATGGCATCAGCCAGTCTCAGGACCTCCTGGTATCTCTGGATGTCCTGGACTGTAGATAAAGCAAGAAACACACTGTTGCTAGACAGAACACCCATTACAGAGATGACTAGCATCAGCATATTTCGTCATTTCCCTGAAGGAAAAAAAAACTATCACACGTGGATATGTCATTGCCTTGTGTTTAAATCAGAGGTCAATACAGAGGTCAATCCTGGTCATACAATCAATCAAAAAAAAAATTTTTTTTTTGCTTCCTAAAGGACAAAAACCGCAGAATAGCCTCAAAACAGTTGACACAGCAAACACACTGGGGTTGCACACGATGACCACAAACACTGTTTAAACATCTTCCAAAAGAACAACCTGCTGCAGTACAGGAACAACTGCAGCAAGTGAGAACGATCGTGAACGAAAACGTAAGGATGCAATACTGATTTATGAAACGTTTGCATAACTCTGAAAGGCAAGTGACAATTAATAAAGAGACTAACTAATTATACGTTTCCGTTGAATTCATTTATACATTTATTTTCTTTCATACACTGAGGGGAACTTGGGAAAAACTCATCGTCAATCATGACCGCTAGACGGCGATATGGACACGGACGTGTTTGCGTTTCATCAAAGAGTTCAGAAGCAGACAAAACTGTGGTGCTCTTTTTGATAACCGCCGCTAGATGACGCTGCGGTAGCGCTGCCGCCATTTTGGACCGAAAACGCCAACGCACGCCAGTGCAAGGGAATGTAATACAAGTGCAGAATGTCACTCATCTACATGCTTAGACTCTTTATACGGGTCAGAATTCATTGCATCTTCCGCACCGAAAATTGGTGAATCTCATAACCACAACAGAAACGCAATAGAACATTTCTCAAAATAAGTCATCAGTAAATTGTATGACACTTACAGTAAGTGTACTTGTGATGTCACCATACTAGAATAACCACTTAAGTTCCACTACTCTGAATACCTGATTTGATACCATAGCAAGACCAGAAATCCCATTCAGGACACACCCCCTTTATTAAAAACTTCTTATATGAACATTAACAACTGAACTGAACAGAAATTTTGTGTGTTTCATTATTTAAGCATATATGCTGCATTAGAATAAGAGTTACAAATTAATTGTTGGCCACCAGCCTTCAAGCAGAAAACAAAGCAGCCCCAAAAAATAGTAATTTCAAATTAGAGGAATTGCATGCAATGTCATGCTATAACAACACTGAGTTATAGACTGAGGTGTTGATACTACTGATAACTAAAAACACTGGCATTAGTATTATTTTCAAAATGCTGGTATTGATTTGGTATCTATGTATTGATTCTTGTGAAATCCCTCATTTTATTCACTTTATAATGTGGTTATGGAATTATTTAGAAGAATGGTTAAAAACTGGGATCGAAAGACCCACCAGGGTTATTTCATTTAATTTAGCAGACGCTTTTATCCAAAGCGACATACATCTGAGAGTTAGTACAACACAAGCAAGGCTCTAGTCATGAGGCGACAACGCAAATAAGTGTCAAAAAAACTAGGTTCAAGTCAGATAGGACATAAACTATATGGACAAAAGTATTGGGACATCTGGCCATTACACCTACAGGAGATTTTATGACATCCCATTCTAAATCCATAGACATTAATATGGAGTCCCCCCCCCTCCCCCCTTTGCAGCTATAAAAGCTTCCACACTTCTGGGAAGGCTTTCCACAAGATTTTGGAGTTGGTCTGTGGGAATTTTTGCTTATTCATCCAGAGGAGCATTTGTGAGGTCAGGCACTGATGTTGGACGAGAAGACCTGGCCTGCAATCTCCATTCTAGTTCATCCCAGAGGTGTTCGATGGGGTTGAGGTCAATGCTCTGTGTGGGCCAGTCAAGTTCTTTCACACCAAACTCACCCAACCATATCTTAATGGACCTTGCTTTGTGCACTGGGGCACAGTCATGTTGGAACAGAAAAGGGCCCTCCCTAAACTGTTCCCACCAAGTTGGAAGCATAGAATTGTCCAAAATGTCTTGGTATGCTGAAGCATTAAGATTTCCCTTCACTGGAACTAAGGGGCCTAGCCCAACCCCTGAAAAACAACCCCATACCATTATCCCTCCTCCACCAAACTTTACAGCTGGCACAATGCAGTCAGGCAGGTAACATTCTTCTGGCATCCGCCAAACCCAGACTTGTCCATCAGACTGCCAGACAGAAAAACGTGATTCGTCACTCCACAGAACACATTTCCATTACTCCAGAGTCCAGTGGCAGCATGCTTTACACCACTCCATCCGACGCTTGGCATTGTGCTTGGTGATGTAAGGCTTGCACACAGCTGCTTGGCCACGGAAAGCCATTCCATGAAGCTCTCGGAGCACAGTTTTTGTGCTGATGTTAATGCCAGAAGAAGTTTGGAACTCCGCAGTTATTGAATCAAGAGAGCATTGGCGACTTTTACACACTATGTGCCTCAGCACTCGTTGACCCCGCTGTGTGACTTTATGTGGTCTGCCACTTTGTGGCTGAGTTGTTGTTCCTAAATGCTTCCACTTTTCAATAATATCACTTACAGTTGATCGTGGAATATCTAGCAGGGAAGAAATTTCACAAACTGACTTATTACAAAGGTGGCATCCTATGACAGTGCCACGCTTGAATTCACTGAGCTCTTCAGAATGACCCATTCTTTCACAAGAATTTGTAAATGCAGATTGCATGGCTAGCTGCTTGATTTTATACACCTGTGGCAATGGATCTGAATGAAACACCTGAATTCAATTATTAAGCCGTATGTCCCAATACTGTTGTCCATATAGTGTAGGTGTCAACGTGAAAGTGCACAAAGGCAATGCATAGGGTGCATAGAAGTGAATTTTCTTCTTCTTTTTTTTCATTAATGTCATCAGGTGTTGAGGTGTTCGTGAAAGAGCTGGGTCTTTAGCTTCTTCTTAAAGGAGAGGGACTCAGTGGATTGAATGGAATTGGGTAACTAGTTCCACCACCAGGGAAATACAGAAGAGAAGAGTCTGGCTAGTGTCTTAGGGCCCCGTTGTGGCAGAAGTGTCAGGGGCCTTTCTTTGGCAGAGCGTAGTGAGCGGGACTGAGTGTAGACCTGAATGAGGGAGTTCAGGTAGGCGGGAGCCGTTTTTGTTGCCGTTTTGTGAGCGAGCGTTAAGGTTTTGAATTTGATGTGGGCAGCAACTGGGAGCCAAGCCAGTGGAGGGATATGAACAGCGGAGTGACATGTGCTGTTTTGGGTTGGTTGAAGACCAGACATGCCGCCACGTTCTGGATCATTTGCAGAGGTTTGAACGTGCATGCGGGGAGACCTGCCAGTAAGGAGTTGCAGTAGTCAATGCATGATATAACAAGAGCCTGTACCAGGAGTTGTGCTGCATACTCAGACAGGTAGGGTCTAATTTTCCTGATGTTGTACAGGGCAAATCGGCATGACCAAGCAATCGAGGCCACGTGAATCTTAAAGGTTAATTGGTCATCAATCATGACACCCAGGTTTTGGGCAGATTTGTGGGCATGAGCTGGATATTGATCTGTTGTTGTAAGGATGGACTGGCTGGGATGAGAAGGAGCTCAGTCTTCGATAGGTTAAGCTGAAGGCGGCGTTCTTTCATCAATGCAGAGATATCAACAAGGCATGATGATATCCATGCTGAGACTGTGAGGTCATCTGGCAGGAATGATAGGAAGAACTGGGTATCGTCAGCATAGCAATGGTATGAGAAACCATGGGAGCAGATGATTGCACCAAGTGAGGAGGTTGTAATGTTTATGGTTTATAATGCATGTGATACTTCTTGTGTTGTAATTTGGTGTTGCTTTATTTTATTCATTAAGGGGCGCTCTTTGTTCATTTTGTTGTAAGTGGTTGTGGGTTGAAAGAAAGAAGAAGAAAACCCCGGAAATGTAGAATCATTTTAGATAGTTACAATTGCCAAACATGGAAGCTGAATAAGTTAATAAAGGAATTTAAACATTACATTGTTGCCTTGGAATTAGATTTAATAACTTTACAGAGGTGTATATTGAGAAGAGGGAGGGACCAAGCACTGACCCTTGAGGTACCCCTGTGGATAAGCCGTGCAGTTTGGACACCTCCCCTCCAAAATATTCTAAAAGATCTCCCCGAGAGGTAGGACTTGAACCAGTGGAGAGCAGATCCTGAGATACCAAGCTCAGTGAGTGTGGAGAGGAGGATTTGGTGGTTAACCATGTCAAAGGCAGCTGAGGACCGACCAAAAGCTCTAGCCAAATGTAGTGTTTCTATTACCAATAAGAGTGCAGTCTCAGTAGAGTGACCCCGCTTAAAGCCAGACTGATTCAGATCATACAGATTGTTCTCAGAAAGGAATTCACGGACTTGGTTAAAGACAGTGCGCTCAAGTATTTTTGAAAGAAAGGGTAGGAGTGAAACCGGACTGCAGTTTTCAACCTGGGCTGGGCTGAGTGTAGGTTTTTTGAGTGACCCGAGCTTGCTTAAATGCGGTGGGGAACACACCTGTTGTAAGCAAGGAGCTGATGATGTGTGTGATTGCGGGGTTAAGTGCGGGGGGAAATGGTCTGTAGGAGGCTGGATGGTATCAGGCCCAGGGGACAGGTAGAGGGATGGGAGTTCAGCAAAAGCTTGGAGACTTCCTCCCCAGTCAGGAGGGAGAATGAGGTAAGTGAGGCACTGTTAGCTGGAAGTGGCAGATAGAGTTGGTCAGGCTCAGAGAACTGGTTACTGATGGCAGGAGCCTTATCAGTAAAGTATGAAGTGAACATGTCACTAGTGAGCAGAGTGGAGTTCGGAGGAGGCGGACTGAAAAGTGAGTTAAAGCAAAAAAAAAAAACATTTTTCGAGCATCAGTGGCTCCACAGATCTTGTTCTGATAGTAAGTGGTCTTAGCTGTTTTTAAGCTGGAGGAGAATAACGCGAGAAGACGCTGATAATCACTGAGGTCAGTGGACTCTGGTTTTACGCCATTTTCTCTCTGCTGCCCTGAGCCCCGCCCTTTTCTTTCTGATGACCTCAGTGAGTCATGGACTGGAGGGGCATTATGAGCAGGTTTTGATGCTAGAGGGAAGAGATTGTTAAAAGAGGAGGTTAGTGAGGAACAGAATGGCTGTAGCCTCGTTGACAGGGAGTGAAAAGAATTCATTATGAGAAGGCATGGAAGCCAAGCTCAGTGAGTGTGGAGAGCTGGGTCGGTGTAAGGGACCGGACGTTTCAGTGGAAGGAGACCCTTTGTGGGGAAACGTGAGGATGTTCCAGTAATGAGGCCGTAAATTGAATAAAAAAGTGGTCTGACAGATGTAGGGGAGTGACAGTCAGGTTTGTTGTGGAGCAGTTCCAAGTCAAGTTCAGATCAAGAGTATTGCCTGCTTTGTGTGTGGAAGGGGTGGGAACCTGTCTGAGGTCAAAGGAGGACAGAAGAGACAGGAAGTCAGTGGCTTGGATTTTTTCAGTAAGGATATTCATGTCTCCCATGACAATCAGTGGTGTGTCATCGTCAGGAATGGCTGAGAGTAACAGCTGTTGTTCAACTACAAAGTTCCCCAGTTGACACCCTGGTGGGCGGTAATGTCAACCACAAATAGCTTAATAGGAGCAGTAACCATGATTGCATGGTATTCAAAGCAGGAGTTGCTGCTTAGCGGAGGAAGCTTAGTGAATATCCAGTCTTTGGATATGAGGACACCCGTACCGCCTCCGATAGAACTGGGTGTGTGCGAGAAAGAGTCAACAGAGACTGCGGCCGGTTTGACAGTGTTTTCTGGATGTATCCAGGTTTCGGTCAGGGCTAGTACCTGAATGTCTGACAGATTAGCAAGTGCTTGGATAAATTCTGTTTTATTTACAGCCGATTGGCAATTCCATGAGCCAAAAGTGAAGGGGGAGTAAGTAGAGGAGGCTTTCCTTAGTGAATAGAGGTTCTCCTGGTGCACTGTCTGCGACAGATGCGAATTCTTCGATAACAGTGAATGACAGGGGTGTCTTTGTAGCGCTTGATGGATGAGGCAGGCAATTAGAAAGAGTAGTAGAAAAGGGAATTACCAGTCAGAGTCCTTGCTCGGTCTCCCCGCCTGCCGCCCAATGACTGCTGGAATAGGTTCCAGCATCCCGCGACCCCGGTTTGGATAAGCGGCTTGGATAATGGATGGATGGATTGATGACTCGATAGACTCGCACAGGTCTTTAAGGCTAACGCACAAGGGCTGGCGCTTCCGCTGACGTAACAGCGCAGCTCTGTGTTTAAATACGAGGAAGTACCATAGCTGAACCCGCCCTCGTCTAATTTTCACAACAAAAGAAGCAATAGAGAACTCGACCCGTGTCTGCTGACCCAGCTATTGAAGTTCAGAGAGTGAAACTACTCAGCACAAGAAAGCCTGATAATGACCTAACTCCGAATCAAAATCAAAGCAAGTTTTAAATCACTTACCAAACGACTGCAATCTCCTATGTTCAAGATCAGAGCTTGTTCTGGGAGGGCTGCAGAAGGTTCCCAGTAAAAGGACAAATAGATTAATTTCACTTTTATTACAACAACTTCCAGGAAATGTGTCTTCTAAAGGGGATTGTTTCCGACAAAATCCTCTCAAACACAGGTCTGTGGTCTGTTGTGCATCTATTTTTGGAGGTCCTGGTCATGGAAAAAGTTGGAGATTGCCTGTTTTTTCTTTTGCTAGCTTCTATATGTAGCCCGTGGAATTAGATACCACACAGGACACAATTACTTCCGGGGTTCTTGTAGCTTTAATTTTATTGTTTGAACCTTCGAATGCAGATCGTTTTACTGAGTGCATAAATTCCTGTGTCTTTCGAGCAAACAGCTCATAAATGTTCACAGATGTGGCAAGTTTAACAGAAAAGATTTTAAAAGGAAAATAAATACAACAAACAACATATGGTGCAAAATACGGCAGTGGACTATGTACGTTAAACAGGGTTTAACAAAGACATGTGGAACTTCCTTAAGATCGCGCAACTTCTCACTCTGTCAGTTACCTTTAAACAGAATTAAAATGCATATAAAACCTTTACATCCCAAATACAATGGCATGGTGTGGCTTTATTCACGCCAACATTACCTTGTCATGCCTGCAATGGCGAACAGTGGTCGACGGCTCGCGCCCAAAATCACCGAACATCAACTCCAGTAGCGTCTAAATCAAACCATCTTGTCAAATTACCGACATACAATATTGTTTGGAATAATGTTACAGGTATATTTCACAAGATATTTACCTTTACTTACTACGGAGTCAGAGCACCGTCACACCGCAATCTTCAGTTGCTCCACACAAGAAAAAAAGAAAGAATACCCAAGATGCACTTGGATAACTTGCACGGAGTTACAATAAAAGTCCGCAACACTGCCACTTACTGGTGAAAACATGCAATGACAACCAAAACTATAAAAATACACACAATCTGCTTCACAATTTAACTACATCAAATGACATTTTACATGGCTTGACAGTGTAACAATTACATATATTAACAGTTAAACTATACTAAATTTAAGTGGTTAATCATTTAACATATTTAACAGATTTACCACCCGGCTACATATATATGTCCACAGCTCACTTTTTGCTCTTCTAGGAAGCGGGGCAGGAAGTCATGTCATTTCATGTCATGCTTTGTTATGTCTTTCTATTTGGAACAAAATTTGTAAATCTGAATGTCACAGCCTCTCGCCCTTGACATCAAAGCGATCGCCCTTGACACCTGCTGACCCCCCTCCCTTCACCCCGGTACACCAGCTGGTCACGCCCTCTCTCCCTTGACATCGAAGCAATCAGCCTCTCGCCCTTGACATCAAAGCGATCGGCCTTGACACCTGCTGACCCCCCCTTCACCCCGGTACACCAGCTGGCCATCAAAGCAATCGCCGCTCTCCCTTGACATCAAAGCGATCGCCATCACCCTTAAAAAGCCTCCACTGTGAACCAGTCTTCGCTGGAACGTCGCCTTTCATGGACTTCTGCCTGCCTGTCTACCTGCCAACTCCTGCTCTACCCCTGAGATCGGTCACTTCAATAAAGACTTGATTCTTCCCTTACCTGGTTGTCCCGTCTGCTTTTGGTTTCTTTCCTGATACGTGACACTGAACGCATGATTTGAACGTTTTTGTTGTTTAATAAATTAAATTCTGAATGAATGTTTTACATTTGCATTCATTTGCTTTGGTTCTTTCATAAATTTAATAAATAAGTAAATAGTGTAAACTACTAATAAGACACGTTAGTCCCTAGCTAACGGGTCTGACCCTTTAGCCGAGCGGTTAGTGATGTCGCCTTGTGGTGTAGTACAGTGTTTCTCAACCGGGGGTCCGCGGACCCCTAGTGGTCCGTGATGTAATTGCAAGGGGTCCGTGAAAATAAAATATCTTTAAAAAAAAGATCCTATGACATTTATAGAAATAGGATTATTTTACTCAAATGTGACTGAGACCTTTATCTACCTAAACTATAAAGGGTAACATGACTTTTTTCTCTAATTACATCTGTTTCACAGGTGTAATTTATTGTATTTCAATAAGAGATCTCGCTCCCGTTTGCATTGTTAAAAGTTACTGCATAAAAATTCTGTTGTTACATATATCTGAAAGTTACTGAATACATATTCTGTTTTGTTACATGTATCTGAAAGTTACTGAATACATATTCTGTTTTGTTACATACATCTGAAAGTTACTGCATAAGAATTCTGTTTTGTTAACTATATCTAAGTTACAACTGAAAGCTCTTATTTTTGCCCCAAAGAGTGAATAAATGCTATAATGCAATTTAAAATGCTGTTTCTACTGTTTCTATCAAATTGCAACCCCCCTCCCCCAAGATCAGGTGGAGGGGTCCTCAGGGTAGATCAAAAATACGCAGGGGGTCCAGGACCCCAATAAAAGTTGAGAACCACTGGTGTAGTACACCTCGTATCGAATCCCGCACCGGGCAAGAAACTTAACCAGTTACAATAGTTATAATAATATGCATATTTAAAACATTTCTTCATTGTTCAACACGTGCCATTTCGGTAGAGGCATTAAATGTATGACAACAGAATAGAAAGAATGTTGTTTTGTTTTTGTACGGCGCTTTGTAGGCGGGACGTTTTCTGGCATCATGAAGTTCTTCGATAACACGGTAGTCGCCGTCAGTTCGAAATGGCAGAGGCTGCTGCGCGCGGGTGTTGGTATGGAACCAGTAATTAGCTTTCACTTCTTCTCAAAGTAAGTTCTTTGGTTTTAATTAGCTACATCGGAATCTGTTGCCGTGATTCTCGCATGATGATCTAATAAACATGCTGTAATGATTTCCAAAACATAATGGTTAATATAGATAGTTACGAGATAAATCATCAGATTTAAAACTGTCAGGCTGTCACTCTGATGAACGCTTAACATTGTTATGATAAATCTAGGCACGCTGTATATACTGCATTTTCTGTCATGTCCACTTATCTCATGCAGGGTAACCTGCCCTACATGAGATAAGTGGACATTTATTTATTCCAGCATCTTTGCACTATGCACCATTGCACTATTTGCCTTCCTGTTTCGCCTGTATATAGTCATTCCTCGTATATATTCCTGAAGATTGTTGTGCTGTTATTCGACGTAAATACATTGAGATCCGCTAAACCGGAGTCAAATGATTCTTATAAAAGAAAAAGAAAAGTTCATGTTAACTTGGACCGCGGTAATCGAATTGTATTTAATTTTAAAACCCTCGTAGCACGTTGGGGCGGTGTAGCAACACGGCCTATGTTATACCTGACAGTCCGCCATCGTTCCCAGATGTTCGCCCCGCAGATTCTATCGGTCTGCTTTGGACTATGTGACCAAGCGCTCTATAACGTCACTTCCTTAGCGCGGAACGCCGTTATCGACCAACCGATATAACAAACTGGAGTAGTCGTGGTTTTAAACTCATGTTGGACGGATTTAAAGTGGATGAGCTTAGTTTTCACCGCTTTAAAACACACAGTTCGATTCTTTGTTGCTTTTTCCGACGGCAAGCCAAAATGCAGTCCCATTTCTCCAGAGCGGACTGGTCTGTGCTGCTCTGTTGTTATTCATGGTAACGTTTCCGGCCGCGTCAAGGTCCCGCCGGAGCTCCAGTTTTAACAACTTGTCATTGTGTTTGCCATGCCTTTCTCTCCGCAGATTTTACCACAGTTCGCTATATGAGTTTCAGTATTTGTTTTTCGCTGAGATGAAGTTGCATTGCGACGTCGAGGTGGTGAATCGGATGCTTCCCACCTTCGGCATGAAGAATCGAGGGAAGGGCGCAAGGGCCGTGCTCTCGCTTGGAGTGGTTAAGCCACGCAGCAGCATCTACATGATGATCTGCACCGCAAAGGACCGAGCGGGGTCAAAGTACAAGGTACATAACGTGCAAGTTCATGTCATGTCCCATGTGTGTCTCAAGACGTCCAATCTGTTGATTTTTTTGGGGGGGGGGTCCAAGTTCAATCACGTTGACTATGTGGTTCCTCCTGTCTTGTCGAAATGTTGAATCAGTTCTTGGAAAGGAGGTAAGATGCACGCTCCCTGTAGTTGTGATTTTTTTTAAACGTTGAACGCTAATGTCACCGGCTTTCCCTTGCAGTTGAGAGACAACATAGAGAGGTTCTTCACGTCGTTCGTAGAGGAGGGCAAGGCCACTGTGAGGCTAAAGGAGCCTGCCGTTGACATATGTCTGAGCAAGGTACAAGAGCGAAGAGAATGTGAATGTTGTAGCTCTGATGGATATTTGTGTGAAAGCCCATCGGGTTCATAGCAAAGGATGATTGTATGAGCACCTAATGAAGGGACATTTTCACATTTATCATGTAGCAACTTCACATTTAGGTTGTGTTTAGAGAACGGCATTCAATTTTTTATGGTTATTGTAAAGACGAGCTATGCAGGGTAGACTGGAATGGACACCAGAAGAGCATCACTGTTTGCAAGGAACTCCCCCTATTTGTTTTGAGGCAGTGGTGACCTTTAACGTGGATATTGAGCAGAGCTCAACCCATCAGTTGACAACAACACACACACACACACACACACACACACACACACACACACCGTGTACTGAATGACTGACAAACAGTGAGACAGACAGGCAAACAATTAAATGAATTATTCTTACTTTGAGGGATAAGTGAAAAATGCTGTATACCTACTTTCTATTATGAGCCACACAAAATATCCTTCCCTACAGCATTCTCTCAAGCTCAGTTCATATTCATACATAGGACATGGAAAATGTGTCAAGATATTTCAGGCAAGTGAATTTAGGTTGGCTTTGTAAGGCAGCCTGGTAAAGTGATTCATGTCCTATGTCTTTTGTGACATACTTTTTGTCTCTCCACACCCCTTCACCACCATCTTGGAAAATTACCAGCACAGTGCAGCTCTCTATAAATGATGCTCTTTAAATCTTTGTTGTTTTAGGCTCATGTCAATAGCTTGAAGAGCTTCCTCAGTTTGGTTCGTTTGGCAGATAGAGGAAGTGATGCAAGCAGCCTTCCTCTCTCCACGCTCACTGCTGTTAAGGCCAAGGATGTGGAAAAACCTAAGAAAAAACTCACTATTGTTTCCAAGAAAGACTACCCACTCACCTCCAACTTCCCGTATTCTCTGGAACACCTCCAGGTGTCCTATTGCAAGTTGTCACGTGTTGACATGCGAATGCTGTCCCTTAAAGGTAGAGTATATGCAGTAGGCAGCATGAAAGTTTTATCATGAAACAAAAGCATCCTTTCTTGATATTGCCTTAGTTTTATTGTGCTTGATTTACACATTTTGTCTGCGTTCTGTTTCACTTCTTTATAGCAGTTTCTGTCATTGCACCATGGCTCTTTCATTGTACTAGTTGTATTGTTAAAATCATGGATGCATGAATAGAAGTTAAGTTATTTCTGGTTCACTTTAGAAAAAATCCACATTTTTCTTTGTGAAAGCTCTCCGCAAGCTTGACCTCAGTAACAACCACATTAAGAAGCTCCCTGCCACAATTGGTGATCTCAGCTGCCTGGCTGAACTTGTCCTCCACAACAATCACCTGGAGAGCTTCAGCGAGGCCCTCTGCCTGTCCTCGCTGCAGCAGACCCTCCAACACTTAGACCTCAGCCAAAATCGACTACAACGCCTTCCCTCACAGTTCTGCCAGCTTCGGGAGCTGATCAACCTCAAGTTGGATGAGAATAAGCTTGTCTGGCTTCCCCTCAGCGTTGGCCGCCTCTCAAAGTTGAGGTTCCTGTCGGCAGCGCATAACCATCTGGCCGTGCTACCCAGCGACTTCCGTAAGTTGAGCCTGGAGAACTTGGACCTGTTTGGGAACCCCTTCACCCAGCCCAATCCCCTGGACCACTCCGTCCACCTCACATTCCCCCTCCCACTTCAGGAGATAGCTGCCAGGACTGTGGTCAACCTCAGGTTAGAATTAAGCATGCTCAATACCCTAAGCTGGTGCTATATTTTTTTCATCCACACTGTGGTTTCTAAATCCTGTTAATTTCCTTACCATATAGGAAATCATACGGACCTCACCTCATCCCTGCTCACTTATGTTGCGACCTGGAAATGGCAAAGAGGTGCAACTGCGGCTATTTCTGCATCAACTTTTACATCAAGACAACGGTGAGAATGAACCTGCACCAGGTCTCTCACACAGTGGTCCTGGTGGATGACATGGGAGGCACACATGCCCCAGTACAACAATACTTCTGTTCCCTCTCCTGCTACTCTGTGTTCCTGGACAAATCCCTCCAGGGAGGAGTTAGATGAGAGACAGCAGACTCTTATTTTGGCAAGTGGAAATCACAATAGCCTTGTTCCAGATTGAGTTAAGCTGTAAACTTCTGAATGTTGTTACAGTTACACTATGTTTCACAAGACATAGTTGTGGGGTAGGTGGTTACTCGATAGAAGACTGAAAAAAAGAATTTGCAGCGGTACATAACTTCGGTGCAGTGGTGCTGGGTTTTTGGAACAGTATTGACTCTTAAGAACGTTGTTATATAAAGCACTTTAAGCTGCATGTTTAACTCAGTTTCGACATTTAATGCACATCCCTCATTTCAAAGAAGGGGATAAATGGCAAGTGTTGGCAGCTTCTTTCTTCTTTTAGTATGCAGATAAACAATGCAGCAATGACTATAACACTGGCATTTTGGCTGTACTATGCTTTTGCTAAATTGTGTACACTCTTGTTTAATTTCATTCATCCTCTGTTAATAATTGTATTGTTCCTCATGTTGCAAAATGACAGCGCCCCTACCTCAGAGTCCTATGATGTAAGTGAAGACCAAGTAAAGTTGGAGATACATATTTCATATTCCTCTTGGCTTACCAAATAGAAAAAGGGGTCAGTTTTTACTGTTTTGACAGTCAATGTTTTATAAATACCTGAAAATCTTAATAAATTGAACATACTTGTGCTTGTCCATAATTGTCTGCATGTGAATATTAAAATGTTTGAGAATGTGTGAGGCATTTTTACACCTGGAATTGAAAAGGAATTGCACTGAATACAAAAGGAAATGTAGTTAGTGCAAAAACAATATCTTTCCGAGTATTTTTCATTTCATAGTGCTTTATTTGCACTCAGTCTACATGCGTCTGTACATGTAAAGTCTGTTTCGTTTTTTCCAAGTTTTTCAGTGGGTCTTGCCTCTGCTCTGGCATCTAGCAGTTGATTTACTAAAACGTGCAACGCAAGAGCATTAGCAAAGCAGATGGGCAACAACTGGTCACAAGTGCACTCGAACATCATGTTATGATGGTGCTGTGTAAGCTGGAACAACAAAGTGATAAAAATTGCCCAACTAGCTGATGACACTGCAATGTTCTCAAATGAAGCGCAAGTCACATGCTATTTCTGCGGTTGAACTAGAGTATCAGGTCTGAACAATTATTTCTTAAGGATATTGACACAAAGGAAATTGAAAAAAAAACGTGGCATTGCTGAGCAGATTATTCTGTGTGCTGCTGCCATTGATGGGATGCCCATCCCCATCATGTCACCTCAAGGAAGACCCAGCAGCCTATTTCAACTGGAATGGCATACTTGCAAAGTGTTTTAGACAACCACTGTGAACCTGTACATTGATAGTACCTTAACTTAGCTTTATATTTACATATATGGGTTGTCCTAGCTGTATGCATGATTCAAGACTGTCGATTAACCCTCCTATATAAAGGGCTGAAATAAAACAAGATGGGTACTTGTTCCTCTGCAAGGTATGTTATTTATATAACAGCTGATTACACCAGTGACCCCTGTACTATGAAGAGTTGTGTATGCAAGTTTTTTTGCAACCCAACATCACCAGCTGAGTTTATTCCTTCCCTTCCTAGTTTTAGTGTTAATTAGTAAAATAACCTGTGTAGTGTTGGGTTGGAAAGAAATCACAAATTCATCACTGAATACAGGATGACTATCACTATGGTTTTACATTGATACACATGAGCCTTTTCACTCCTATTCTCTAGACCATATAGCAAAAATATGCCCATGGCGTTGGCAGAATACAGAATAAAATGAGGGAGTAAGACTCAGCGCTTCCTCTTGTCTTGAACTTGTCTCACTCCTCATGGATAGATGGTCTACAAGAGCGCCTTAGTCTTGGGTTCTGGACAATTTTCAAATGAACTCGAGAATAGGGTGATGGAGGTTGTACCCATAAAATACAGTAGCCATTACCCCTGGATCTGACGACTCGCTCCCGGCTTGCCCAAAAGTGTTGGGAGTGGGGTGGAAAACATGGTGACTGGCCCCTGTACAGGTTTGTTGTTGTGGCTTGCCTTCATACCTGAGGCCTGTTTGGGTTAAGGCTGAGCTGAGGCCTGATTTTTGATGAGTCTCTGAATTCCTCCCTGGATGCATTTGAGTGTTTTGCTCTGTCCGAAACATCTTGTGAACCTGAATGGAAAATCTTACCTGGCACCACTACCAGACCTATCAGGTCATTTGTGATTGAGTCTGGAAGAAGAGTCTGGGCCAGCCTTAACTGTGTTCAGAAACAGAACGTCTTAGGACATAGCCCACACCACATGTGGGCAGAGATAGGGAAAATTACAGAGTCTAACGTGGCTCACAATCCTGGTCCTCTAGATTGGCGGTTTTACGCAAAGTTGCCAAGGGATTAGCTAGAGCACTGTCCATTTGAGCTGCACGTGCTTTAAATGCAACAGATAAGGTGATCTGTCTCGGTGCATGGCTTCCTGCTCGTGCAGGCCCTAGTGAAGCCAGGAGGCTAAGTTCTGTTAAGTCTATGACACAGCTGCGTGTCATAGACTTAACTATGGGGCATACGAAGCAAATGTTAACACAGCTGTGAAGCAAAAAAATAAAAAATGCCATTAGTTGTTGTGTCGGGCATTCCAGCCACCTCACCAATGAAATTTTAGACCTAGCTCAACTGGTGAAGGTAAGTACAATATGTGTGGTTTCAGCTAGCTGCAATGCTCAGGATGATTTCCTCACCTCCGTCTTGCCAAGATTTTGAAAAGTACACACACAACACAGTCACCATTATGAAGCACTGCTGGGTATACAGTGCAAATGTTTACAGTCACTCGGGCCATCTGTCATGTAGCACGGCCAATTAGCCAATATTCTGCAGGCAGAAAATATTTGTTTTCCAAAAAAAAAACAAGAAAACGAAGCTTGGTAAATTAACCATGATTTCTCTCCCCACAGTAACATTAATTGGAGAGGGGAAAAAAACAGTATGTAAAACCTTGTTTATGAAGGAATGAGTATGCAGACTTAATAGACAGGAATGGTAATCCCCTTAATTGCATACATTTCTGTTACATTAATGGCAAACATTCAAGGAAGTGAGTTTCTCAAGGTTGTGAAATATTCAGATGTGTGATTCGACTTATGACAGATTCTGTTTGATTCCTTGAAGGAATCAAGAAGTGATGATAAACTATATGGAAGAGAAGGCCCTACTATTAATCAGGGTCAGCATGCTTGATGGAGACGATCATTCCCCACATCAAACCTGCCTAAACGAAGTCTGGCCTGAATCTTTCTAGACAAAGTCAAACTCTCCCCATGGGCTGTTTTCTCACAACTATAATAAACATATTTCAAGTAAATCCATATATATGCTTCTATTTTAATTATTGTTTCTATGATCTCTATGTTCATTTTCCAAACATATAGCAAATTGATAACTAATTGAATATATGGTTTCATTCCTATCGTAATACTGTCTTTCAAGTATACGTACATTAAGTCACTAAAATCTTGTGTCTCCATGTCCATAAATCAAAGGTAAGTCAAAAGTTTAACCAAACAATTATATTTTCTGTGCAGAATCGATATCCAGGGAATCTGTCTTCTAAATTAAGAGTGCTAAAGCTATTAAAACTGAGGCTATTCTAAATAATGTCAGTTACTTGATTAGGCTTAAATCTGTACAAAATTGAACAACAGATATCCGCCACGCTGTAATGTATTCATTTATTTTCTTTATTTCAGTGTATATTATCTATTTATTGTACCTGAATCTAAATGTTTGATTAAAAACTGTCTTAATGTCATGTTACTGTTTTTTGGTATCTTTGCTGAATTACTGTGAATTGAAAAAAGATTAATAAATGAGGCTTTATTCTCACTTGCACCGGTATTGAACATCTCCGGAAATGCTCCTAGGTCTCAACATTGACTTTTCCAGAGCATCGTCTCCATCTTGTGATGCTCAAATGGATCATATTTACTGAACAAGCTGCACATGTGAAGGGGGGTGAATAAATACCCTCAGCCATAGCAGACATGACTTGCATTCACATCTGTGGAATTTGCGCACAACTTGCTGTCGATCATAAATATGCATCACATTCTTTTAACTAAAGCAAAATACTTACTGCCTCTCAAGCAATTGCTTTTGAGGTACCAAAATCTGCTCTCGGATACAGTACAAATCAGTCCAGTTCATACAGCAGGGAGTTTTGGAAGGCGAACCCAGCACGTGTGGAATGATCACAGATGACCGTCTCCTCCCCGTTCTCATCGATCTCCCTCAGCAAGACTGGAAGTGGCTTCTCATTGTGGTCTTCCATTGCGAAGGTCTGCTCCACCTGCAAGTCATCTTCATCCATGTCCTCCTTCTCCACACCTGCCCCTAGGCCTATGGTAACTTCCGTAGTGGGGTGGGTGTTCTCTCTGCCTTCATGTAGCTCAGGTGTGTCTCTAATCTCTGTGATCCGCTGTGGCATGCTGCCATCTTTACACGGGTTGCTGTTTGGGCCAGGTACCATGACTGCCAAAGCTGTGGGGGTTTGGGAGTTTTCACAGTATATTTGATTCAGAGGTGAGGCGTCCAACTCCATCTAGAACAAACATAAAAGAAGAAAAAAAAAGATTAGTACAACTTTGCATTAACATATTTTGTAGCCTTGGCATTGTAGCTAGGCTACAAGAATTTGCTGTTGTCTTTTTTTCCTTGTTTAAAGTCTATAGCCCACATCAATATCACAATCTCTCACCTTCTTATTCAGATTCTTATTTGAATAATCATCATTCTCTGCAGTCATTCCAGCATCTCCATTCAGCTCTGAAGTCTTTATCTGGGGACTTGATATAGAAACGTTTTCTGAACCTCCTCCCTCCTCTTCTCCAATGCATCTGAAGAGTTTAGCTAACTCCATGTTATTTTCTAAGGCTGAGATGGATTTGTCTTCAGTGTAATGTGAGGTCATGCTATTATCAACAGGTTCTAACTCGTTCTCTTCAGCGGACAGGTTTATCTGTGGGACAACAGTCCCCACTGGGAAACTTGTTGCACAGGAACCCTCTGCCTGTGCTGCTTTGTCACGTCTCTCTTCCCATTTGTTGGTTTCTCCTTGCCCACTTTTTTCCTCCTCAATTTTCTCACCTTCTATATTCTGCTCTTTCCAGTTCTCATCCTCCACATGATTTTCATCCTCCTCTTCACATAGACCATCTTCCCTTTTATGGTCCCTCAGTTTCTCTATGGTCCCTCCATTTTCCTCCTCCTCCTCCTTCTCATTGTTGCCAACAATCTGAGTGAGACCCTTGACGAAATCTAAAGCATCCTTTGAAGGAAGAACCGGCAGCGTGATGGTCAGCTGTCCTTTTTGTTTGTTGAACTTTGCCTGTCCTTTATCCTCATCCACAGGGTATGCTAAGGGCACCTCTAGTCTGTAGGCTGGTTTTATTGATTCCAGCCACAGGCTTTTCCCCTTGACTTCTACAGTAGTGTCCCTGGCTGTCTTGAGAAGTGGCATGTCAATGGTGACAACTATCTCTTTAGGTCTTGGGCTCTGGGCCGAGTCTCTTGAACATCTAAAGTCCTGCAGGTCAATGAAAGATCGGTGTTTCAGTGTGTAGTTTGGTACTGTTGGCTCTTTGGGTTTCTGTAGCTCCACCTTGAAGGTCAAGGGTTTGTCACCACTGTTCTTGTCTCTAGGAACTTCTTTCAGCTCAGATTTTGCGGTTGAGCTAAAGCTTTGCTCATCAGGGTAAGGGTAAGCGAGAGGGTCAGGCTCTGCTGAGGGCTCCTTAGCTTTGTAGCCAGGGATCGGTTTTCGAATCACACAAGGTTGTGGGGTCCCTTTATATTTGATGGACAACTCTCTCACATTATTTTTGTCCAGAATAACTTTGAAACATCCCTGGATTCCCTGAATGGCTGTGTCGTCCACCATGTCCATGAACCTCTTGTTCTTGCTTGCTATGTGAAGTGTGTCAGGATGGAAAATAACATCAAAGATCATGAAACTGTTGCCCTTTCGATCTCTGTTTGGTCTTCCGGGGTGCAAACTGTGGGGCAGGGACCAGTGCTGCCCCCTGCTACCATCCTCGGACACCCCCCAATTAAACTCAGGCTTACCAACTTTCCCGTTGGCACAGATGTTAATGAAGCACTTCTGCTCCCCGTTCAGGCTCGTCCGCAGCGCTCTAAATGGTTCCGGGTGGATGAAATCAACGCTGTTTCCTTTCCCTTCCTCCAACTGTTTTATCTCCTTTTCGTATTTTTTCTTATTTTCAGGATCCGACACTTCTTTGGCGTAATCCAGCAGCATCCCCCTGAACGTCTCATCTTTGAAAGCCTTCGTGAATCTTTCTACCTCATCCGCCGTCATGTTCAGATCCTTCAGTTTTTCTCTAGCCTCCATGCCGGTGAACAGTATAATTTGGCCTACTTCTGCGACGTTAATGCCGAAATGTCGAAGACAGCGTACACGTTTAGCACACGAATTGTTTTAGGCTGGTTTTTGCCATTCGTTGATTGCTTATTTTCACTTGTTTAGGGCCAGGTGGCAAGTCCCAGTCAACAACAACGCCAGTCGCTTCGTTTCACGGTGTAGTTGTGTTGACGTAACCATGGTAACAAGATGGACCCTCAGCAACCAGGAAAAGCTTCAGAGTACAGAAGACGCAAGCAAAAAAAAAAAAGATTAAAAATCCACTCATGTTGAAGATATTGTAAACGCATGACACGTTCATTTCGTTCTCTTTTGTGTAAAGTTTTCGAGTTAATTGCATTGCATCATTTAGTAAACTTAAACAAAACACATTAAAGAGAAAAATATCATCCGAGTAAAACTGAAGCCTGTACCATGGCGAAAAAGGACATACAACAGAACTTTTTTTATAGTTAAACAAAAACATGTCCTGGCATGATACTGCGTAGTTGATATTTCCCACAAGGTGTCGCTGTTTACCACTGCGCAAATGGCACATTGCCAGAGAGAATGTCGGTCAGTAAGGCAAAGAGGCGGGTCGTCAACTAGAGAGCTGATTGGTCGCACCCCCAGCAGGTCATCCTCTTCCTACAGTAAAGCTGCTGTTGCTCGGTGTGTGTGCGCGTGTACGTGTGTGTGTGTGTGTGTGTCGCATCATAGCCTGGACCGGATTATCCAATGGGCATTATGAACACGGGGTCCACGCACACTTGAGGGTCCAAGCAGAAAAAAAATTCTTAAATTTCAGGTCACTTTTTTTTACCTAAACAGAATGATATATTTGCTCAATAGTCCATATTACATTACATTTGATCTGACCCCGCCCAAAGAAGCGCAAAGCGTTTTAAGACATTTAAGAGTCTACAGAGCACGAAGTAAAACTGAAAGGCCGGGAGCGATACCAGGTAGAAACGTTTAGTGTCATTATTGACAAGTTAGTCTGGCTGATGCACCTAACGGGAGCAGCCAAAAGTAGTAGTAGTAGTAGTAGTCAGGCTGATGCACTCTGTGATTCGTACCCTTCTGATTTAGATCAGAATTTACATGAAATTATCCAATTCAGATGCCTCGTACAGAGTGAACAGGCTCACAACTGTCCTCAAAAACATCTGCAAGTGCTCTTGAAACATGGTCTGCATTCAACTTTCCCCAACGCGTTTGTAGCCCTACGTATTTTTTGACTCTGCTGATTACAAACTGCGAAGGAGAAAGATCATTTTCACAAATGGCAAGAATTAAAAATGAACTCAGAACACCGCAAACGCAACAGCGCCTCAGTACATTGTCACTGATGGCTGTCGAATCTGAACTTGTCAGGAACTTGGACGTTGATGAAGTTGTGACTGAGTTTGCTAATAGGAAAGCCAGGAGGAATTCTTTCTAAGGGCAACTGGAGAGAGGAGAAGTGGAGAGGAGAGACAGACAGACAAGACACAGAGACAGCCCCTGAAGAGCAGAGAAGAACAGCAGAGACAGCAAGGAGGAAAGAGACAGTGTGCACGTGTGTGTGAGGACAACCTATAGTCCTCTCCATAAAAAAAAAAAAAAGCCTGACCAACAAACCAGGTGGTCTAGGGCCCCATCAAACATTTATGCCCAGGGGTCTGTAAATTGATGATTCGGGCCTGATCATAGCTCATATCCACTGAGAAAACAGTACATCGAAGTTGCATTTAAGTTGATGGAAAAAGGCATTGAATCAATTCGGGGATTTAGGACTGATAGATTTGCCAGTTAACTCTGAAAGCCTCATTCGGGTGCCCCAGACACAGTTCACAGAGAACCTAATTAATGCCCCATAATAGCTGCTGGCTCTAATCACAGGTTCTCCATATAATTACCCCCACCTCACTCAGGTAATGTGTAAATTAAAGTGCTGTGTGTATGTGCTCTCCGTCCGTTCTGTTGCAGAGCATGCATAAGGTGGAAGGTGAAATCTAAGGTGGCCTAAAAAAGTCTTGGGTTCTCTCTGTGTACGTTACCAAACTTTTAATAGAAGTGAACAGTTTGTGTCTTCTAATATAAACTACCCTAGATCATATCACTATTTACATAAATTTTAATGATTTTCTCCATTATATAAAACTGACTCAGTCTTCTTTCTCCCTCCCGAATTCTCATCTGGTTTGATTTGGGACTAGACTAGAAAAGAAACTTCTTCCTCTCACAGGGCAAAAAACAGAATTAAAAAAAAAATTACTCGGCTCCTTCTCGTATATGGTGACTCCTCATTAAATGAATCAGCCAAGGACAAATGATTGGGACATAGTGTCCACTATTGGCCCCATTAAAATCATTCAGGCGGCAGGAAGCCACCCAGAGCCCAGTTAGCACATTCTGCAGGACGTGTGTGCCTCAGCTGGTCCTAAGAGGGAGGGATTGTGTGAGTCACATGCTATACAAACAGGATGTGGAAAGGTAACTGAACCCACTTTCTGTGAGAGATGACTGAGTAGTGCTGACTAAACCAGGATCCCATATGCTGATGATCTAACACAGTTTTCCTGGATTAGATGTCCTTATTGGAAAGGTCAAATCAAAGCCACGAGGCATCAGTGAGGTGGACTTCATAAGATTCATTTGTAGCCTTTTTTTATTACAAATAAGTATTAAATAATATGAAAAGTTAGGCATAATGGTATAATCATAGTATCAATGATTAATATCCATTTTTACATTGTTTTGCATGTTTAGCATTTTCCCAAATTTAACAAATGCATGTCATAGCACAACGTACAATACATTCACATAGATGTATAACAAATAGCAATACAATAAAAGGAGAATATTTGGGGATCTGGAGGTGAAATGTGTAAGACAAACTTCATACAAAGACTTTGGCAAAAGAGTGCATACATTTCTGAAATTATATAAAAGTAAACAAAAATTACTTTTCTCAAAGTTAAACGTACAAATGAGCAGTAAAGAATAATGGAGAGTCCAGTGCATTTTTTAAAATTTATTTCCATGAGTAAAATAGCAGCAGCCTTTTGTGCTTGTCTGCTTCCTATGTCCCTGTGGTAGTTTAGAAGTAGGTTGGGTGACTGGGTAAAAGCTCATTGACTAGTTTGGGGCAGCAGGTACCAGCATGCTGAGGGTGGTAAGGCCAGGTTTCAAAGAAGGCGTCTTGCCGGCAGCCATTTTGTTTAGGCTGCGCACCTCGGCCTGCCAAGAGGGAATTTTTTTGGTGGTCATGTGACGCCGGGCATGTTTAGTCAGGTGGTCACTACGCATGAATCGCCGGTCGCACACTGGACACACAAACTTCTTCTCACCGGTGTGTGTTCGTCTGTGACGTGAGAGCTCATCTGAACGGGCAAACCGCTTGTCGCAGCCGTCCCAGCTGCAGCTGAAAGGCTTCTCACCTAAAAAAGCGTGAGAGAAAGAGGGAGTCAACAAGTGAGTCATTATCCACTCACAAACAAAAAACACTTGTCACGCCTCTCCTGAGACATAAGAATGAGGTCAATCTCTTCCAACTGAGAACAACAAGTCCAGGAAAAAGTGCTGTACCAGTAGGAATTAAAAATCATCTGTATTAGTCATGCTCCGTTTTGGTATCAACTACTTACATTCACCATTGTAACAAAGCAATGCACTATATTGTAAATTCTCACCTGTGTGTGTTCGAAGATGTGCTTTGAGGTGGGAGCTTTTGAAGTACGTCTTCCTACAGCCTGGGAAGTTACAAACATAATTTCTCCTGCGGGAGAAGTCCATCTTACAGGCAGTTGCAGTGCCAGAGGGCCCTGCTGGTACATAAACCGGGGCTGGGGCCAGAGGTAGCAGCTTGGTATTGCCCAGAGTCATGACAGTCTGTGGGCAATGTGAAGCCTGAGAGACAGAGGGCTGAGGGAGAACCAGCATTACCGTTCCATGAGGCATCGGTGAGCCCATGATAAGGGGCGGCTGCACAGGGGCAGCATTGGGGGATGAAGGTTGGGGGAGGATGGGTGTGGTGGTGGTCCTCATCCCAGTACTGGAGGTCTGTATTGCACTGGGGATAAAGGCTGAAATTATGCCAGATTGGCCACTAACAGGGAACATCTGGCAGATGATTTGAGGGCTGGTGACTGGAGTTGGGGAAAGGGCCGTGGGAGTAGGTGGAGAGGATAGGCTGTTTTGTGAAGGGGCATCAATGGAGCTGGGGGCAGAGCTGTCCATGCAGGATTTTGAGTGATTAGCCTGCTGCTCAGGCTTTGAGGCTGACGATGTGGGTGTGAAAGGGACAAGAAGAGGTGGGAGTGTGGTTATCTGCTCAGTCTTTACAACATTTACAATATGTTCTAGGTTCTGCTGCTGCTGTTTGCAGAACGTTGCGTCTTTTACTGTGTCTCTACGTCTCTCTGGACTGGGGGCCACTGGAATGTGGTGCTGGCAGGGGGTGCTGTCTGCAGTGTGGCGGATGACACTGGTCACCATGGCTCTACAAGGCTGTGATGGAGGGAGGGGAGAAGGAGCCTTTTTGCTGATGGGGGGCAAGGCGGGTCGATGTACCCCAATGCCACTGGATAGTGGGGACACAGCTGGGCAAGAACTGGGCCTGCACACAGAGGATTGGAGGGCAGAGCTGGTGGTAGAGGACTCAGTGAAACTGGGGCTGTGAGGGGGAGTCATACACTGTGGAGAACAGGGAGAGAAAATGTATAACTATAAGATAAATATGACACGTTAATATAAAAACATAACAGATAATGAATGGATGGAACTGTTAAAGCAGTAAAAGAATACCAAACTGCATTACAAAAACCGCTAACTGGGGGGGGGGGGTCACTCTGACTTTATGAGGGATGATATTTTGTAGAGATAAGAATCCTGGCAGGCAAGCAGATTCATTTAATGCTAATGACCACTTTGAGCTGTAAACCATGATTTTTATAACCCTGCAGCTGAGAAGAGGAGCCTTGGGTGAAGTTCAGACCACTTTACTGTACGTGACCTTATCTCAATGTAGTGCCTTTCACCCTTCCAGGCCCCCATCATAAACCGGCAAACTTAAGTTTTCAACAAACACACTAACAAACCATAGGGTGAGCAATATTTGAATCTTTTAGAGCTTCAAGGACATGGGGTTTCCATGGCAAAGCTGAGGTCTCCCAATTATGTTTGCTTTTTAAACAGCAGTCACTGAGCCTTATGGCTTGCAAACAGGTGAGCTCACAGTGGTGTCAGTGTCCCCTACTCCAAATATTGGTAGGAAAACGAGGGTGAGGGCATTTATTTAAGCCTATCTTTGAAACAGTGGCTCTGACTGTTTGATACAAACATTTCATATTCTTTCAAACCAGTGTTGCTGTTACAGCTTGTGTTGCAGAAACACTAGTACCATAGCTTTCTATGTTGATATTTTAGTCTCTTACCAGGGAGGAGAGGGACACAAAGTCCTTGGGGGCCTCTAGGAGTTCTAGAGGAAGGTGGCAGGAGTCACAGGAGTCTGAAGCTGGCGTGAGGGGTCGGACCTTGTAGGGGTTCGGTCTAGTGCAACTGAGGAACTGACCCTGGCCCCAAGAGCTCATACAAACCAGGGCTTCAGCTGCTTCCAGATCTGTGTACTCCAAACTGGGGGAACAGCCGCTGGTTCCACTGAAGATGGACTGCTCACTGTCACACCTCCTCCTCTTCAAGTTGGACCCACCTCGGTCCATACAGTCAACCTGAGAGATGCAACAGGAGAAAGAAGAGTCAGACAAACAGAGAGCACTTGGTGATAGGCAAGTCGCACTGTGACGGTCAGGTCGGACAACTATGAATGGGCACACCAGCGGTGACACTGGATGTATGGTCAGACTGAAATGTCAGACCCAGATCGTGGAAAAATTACATACAGGCATTCTCTTCTTCCCGTTAAATGAGTCCATATTTTCAAGAAGTTATCTGCTCAGTCACTGCTCAAGAGGTTTGAGACGTTGGCCCAAACCACAGTGTTGCCAGTAAGCACAGAGGAAGACAGGGGGGTGTTGAGACTACACCCCAGCCCAAGATGCATTGCCTTTGGCTGGATGCCAAGACACCTCCCACCTCCAAATATAGACCAGTGACGTGCATCCGAGACGAGAACTTTTATACATAACTTAATGACAAACAAAACATGTCACCGGGTCCTCCACGGCCACAAAGGCAATTCAAGCAGTGTTTTTTCAGGCGCCACAGTCATTCTAAAGACATGCCATTTACGTCTTGATGATACTAACGAGTCACTTTAGTATCTAAACATAATAACGCCACCGTCGGCAAATTAATGATGGGCAAAAGACACAGAATGCAACACACGTCTCCTTCTCATCAAATAAACACGTTAAGTTACGTTAAGCAAGACTCTGGATTTTTTTTTTTGAGGCTACATTGTTAATAGCACACCATTTCAACCTCTTAACACATCTTCTTAATATTCTGCACGGAGACGTTGAAATGCGAGTTACCTAGCGCTGCATCGTCATTTCACTTATGGAGCAGCCAAGGCGGAGAAAAACAAAAACAAAAACAAACGGACCCAAAGACATTGCATTAAACTGAATGTATGCATTGAAGTTAAACTCACCTCATGAGAAGACTGCTCCATCTCTACGGGCATCGAGCAGGAAAACTCCACAGATAACGCAGTGTGATGCGATACGATGCCAGTGTGGAACCAACAGAGACGGCGGGTTTTTCCCCCTCAGTGTGTGCCTGTTTGTTGCTGACGAGAAGAGGGGATGAAATCGGAGGATTTTGTGTGTGTGTGTGTTCTTCCAGTGACTGGGTCTTCTTCTCTCAGCTGTGTGTGTAAAACATGGGAAGGGGGGGAAAGGAAAACAAAACTCACAACACACACCAGCGGGTGGCAACACGCCGCCAATGGGAGTCGAGTGTGTCGGAGGGCCCCGGCCAATTGGAGAGCAGACGGCGCATGAGCAGTGCGTGTTCGCCGGGCGGTTGGAGGAAGCAGGCTGCGTGTCTGCCGGTGGGAGTCAGCAGTGTCAGGGTAAACCCGATGAACCGAGGGCCGCTGGAACTAGGCGAAAGGTCGCCCCCCCACCCCCGTCCCGAATGGAGGAAAAACCGCGGATTTTCGCTCGTGTTTTTCTGTCGCTGCATGCACAACTTCTCTCTCACTCTCTCCCTCTCTCAGGAAAATAATGGGATGAATAACCCGTCTATTGTCACAGATTCGTTTAATTTGCCTTGCACTCTCTTTATAATTGTATAACTCGGTGCATTTAAATTTGTTAAATCTTATGCATTAACTGTATGTATCCTACATTACCTCACTCTATGTGTGATCTGTGATGTTACATTATGATTCTTTCATTTTTAGTTTATTTTGTGCATCTGACACCTATTGCATGTGTGTCCGTCCTGGAAGTGGGATCTCTCCTCTGTTTTTCTTCCTGACTTTGCTCCCATATTTTATTTTTCCTGACAAGCTTTCCTTGTGGAGTTTTTCCTTATTCGGCTCTAGGGTCCAAGGATAGAGGGGTTACAGTGTATGCCGTATACTGCCGTGTTTTGTTGTATATTGTACTGACTGTAAAACCCTTTTGGACTACCTTGTGATTTTGGGCTGTACAAATAAAACTTGACTTGACAAATTTGGCTATTGTGGATCACGTCGGGGTCACCAATGTGGAGTTAGAAAACAACGAGACAGGAGACGTGAGAGTAGACGTAGTCGAGATAGTTTACTAGCTCCAACTTAGCATGTCATACATTCGACGACACTGAACTGTGAACCGGAAGCGGAAGTGCCTTATCTGACCCCTCGCCTCTTCCCTTAAAGGTACACCGTCCTCTTAGGTGAATGTCTCTCGTTATATAGATGTGGGTCACCACACTATTGTCTTTACTTCAGCCGCATCTGCAGGGTGAATACGAAGAAGGCCTCAGGCAAGGCCTCGGGCAATGCCTCTTCAAAGCCGAGGCAACAATGTTATCTGTATCACCCCCGAGTCTCACCCCAAGTCTCAGTCCACTCTACAATCACACTACATTCTCTGACAGATGAATAAGGATAGGTGTCGATGTCAGACGCTTAATTTAAGTCGAAGTTTACGTAGGAATGGTGCCATCAAGCAACATGGATGCCAGCCGCTTCACTGTGTTTTTGGCGAGTAAACAACCGTATCATCAGCTAGGAGAGTGATTTAATGGTCAACCTCAACAAAGGTGAATGCTAAAAATATAAGCAAACCGCATTTGAAACTAGGACCACCTGAGTATTGAGACTGGTGCTATCTGAACTCCACACTTAGTAGCCTTCAAACATTTCAGCCACAAAATGACCTATAAACTACAAATAATAGTAGTCTGTGTAAATCTTAATGTACAGTGTGCCGTTTTATTTTTCCTTTAGTCATTTTTCTAGTCGCGTCTCCGCCTTCAAGTGTAGGTCAGAGAATTCATATTAGACTTGACCTACTTTTGCAGTTACATCACCAGCTGCTTTTTGGTGAATGAAGATCTGTGTCAGAATTTTCCGAAAGGTTTATGCCGCGATAAGAAATCACCCATATTTCATATGGTAAAGGAATTTTGTTTTAAGTTTTTGTTATTCAATATAACGCTTTGCAAAAAAAAAAAATAGAGCATGCCCTGTGCAAGTTAGGCCCTATATTGAGCCCGGGAGCTGTAAACCATTGACAGGGAATAATCTATGTCTGATCTTCACCATTTGTAGGAGCACAAACTGGCCTCATATTTGCTTTTGTCTGTCTTAAATTGGAAATGCCATTCCTTTTTTTTTTTTATTACTCGGCGTGGTGTGCAGCAGCAGGGAGTGTGGAAGGTGTGGTGGCCCAACCCGGGTAATGCAGGGCTGTTAATGAAAGCCATGCCCTACTATCAGTCACGTAAGCATGACCTCAGAAAGAAACGGAGGGCTTGGCTGGGCTTTGGCAATGGAGTTCCAGTGCCAGCAGCTAGTGAGAAAGAGACGAGGGAGGAGAAGTGGTGTGTGTGTGTGTGGGGGGGCGGGTGGAGGGTGGAAACGAGTGAGCATGCAGGCATGACAGGCAGGTCTTAGTACAGGGGGCTGTTTGTGATATAAGTGGGGCAGTGCGCCTCGACTCAGCTAGAGAATCTGGAGGAAAGGTTACGCTGGCCCTATCTGGGCCCACACATGCACACCTCCCCTGCACCGCCAACTCCCAGAACTCAGGGACTCAAAAAGGGGGGAGTTGTCCCAGCAGGGTTAAATATACCACCTAGGGGCCATATTTCACTGACAGATATTTAGTCAGGGTAGAAGTTCACACAGACATGAGTGTCTCTCCTTTTTTTCTTTTTTCTTTTCTTTTTTTGGAGTTGCAGGGAGCTAAAGAATGCTTTCAACTGATGTTTTGTCTATTTCAGATTCAGATGAATTGCTCAGTTAAGGACAGGCACTGTAAAACAGAAGGTGGAGTCATGGAATTGATGACCTTGGTGATTAATAAAACTGCAGTGTCAGAAAATGCGACCAGGCAGGTCGCATTCTACACAAGTAACCGAACTGTATGGACACAGGTGACAAATGAGATTTCTTTTTGATGTCAGTATATTAAAAGTTGTGAACACTTAAAATGAAAAGCTCCAGGACATTTTATTCTTCTTTCCAAAACCCTGACCTTCTCGCCATTACAGATTATGAATTTTGATATTGGACATGAAAAAAGTACCATCATTAACTTACTTAAATGGATCTTGACCCTTGATAGTCTTTTTTCTGTTGGCATGCAATGATACAACGACCGTGTCTGTAGAAAGATGATTTTGCAATATCTAGGTCTATTCGGCACCAACGGTAGTCAGCAACAATGAGGGAGCCAATCACTTCCATAGTCTGCATGCATGTCTTCAGCTAGGCTGCCATATTTCTGCTATGTCATTTCCTATGAGCTTAATTTCCTCCACATGGAAACCCAGTGAGGAGTCCCAGGGAGGAGATCACTTTCAGACATCACATACTCTGGCAAATTCTTATTTTGACTTTTCTTTGCATGTATGCAGAGATTACACAGGTTTTGCAGGCCATTCGGTTGGTACATGCAAGAAAACTTGGCTATCCTGTTTCTTAATTACCTGTGTATAACTGTCTTGTTTAATTCAGACCATTACAGTGAAGTATTTTGAGAAGGTTTTAGGAAGGTAGCATAGCGGTTAATGTGATGTAAATGTCCAAAATAATTTGGGAACTCATCTTAGTCTTTGTAAAAACAATAGCCTTATTTGGTCACCCCACCCCTACTTGTGGCTGGTATTTGGGTGAAAGGACACAGCTAGGGAAGACTAGTTTAGATGCTTCATGAATAGGATCTCTTCCTTCCTTCCTTCCTTCTGTCCTTCCTTCCTTCCTTCCTTCCTTCCTTAAATCGCCACTATTTCCTGCCCTTTAATTTATTCTTTATTTGTTGCAGAACACTTTGAATTGCAAACATCAATTTCACAACAGATATCAATGGCAATATCATCACATGTAGATTTGGATGAAATCACACCCAAAATATTCTTCACATCAGAGTCATGAATCTGCATGTTTTTGCACATATAATTTGTCATAAGGACAGCTTTGTTTCGGCTCTGTACTAGATTAGTCATCACGGTGACAGTGTTGAACATGGGGTTGAAGTAGAAGGGCAGCAATGATGCTTATGCTCTTTATTTGGGTCAAACTTGCAAAGGGAGAATTCACGTGCAATGGGTAATGTCCACATTTGCAGACCCGAAAATAGGCCCATTTATTACTATTGCTTATCAGACTCAGAAGATTTTTGGCTTGGCCTCTAGTAAAATCTGTGTAACATGTCTATCAAAAGTGATGCAATTTCTGAGGTGAGATGTGAAATGCTGTGGAGAACGTAACATGATGGCCCCTAAGCCGCAGATTTGTTAAAAGGTCTCAGTGAAAGCATCAACTTTTAGTCCAGTTTTAGTATTACCTCTCTATTGGGAGTTCATTTGCAGGAACTCATTTGTTCATTTAGCTCATGTTTTATGTCACAGGGACACAACATAGTTTGGTCGCCCTTCAGAAAGGTCCATGTGAAAGCGACATGCCTCCTCGTAAAGCGCTTTTAAAACCATCAAGAAATGTTGCTTTGAATTAACACCCATATTACAAATGTAATAACGTTTTTTGTGGCATACTCAGTCAGTGATGAAGTGTTGCTGCAAGCAGTCTTTTCAGGTCAACACTCTACTGGAGGATTTACTGTGTACCAAACACACTCTTGGCGCCACCCCGTTCCCTCCTACATGCAGCAACAATGATTCATCCTCAAGCGAGACTCACGATTGGTGGGTGTTGGATTGTGAAGCCAATCTGCTACCATGACATGCAGACACACGAGCTGCTAACTCGCTGTCTGTTGTCCTGGCAACACAATGGAACAAGAGGAAGGTTTCGGGAGCTCCTGTGAGGATGGATTGGCATGTGCGGGTGTAGTGCCTATTGACAATGACACTGATGCTAGAGGCTCAGACATTCGGGGAGAGTAAAGTCCAGTGTCAGCCGGCCCATTTCGGTGAAAATGGGATTTATCTTGTCCTGTCTGATTTAGAAGAGAAATAATCCGGGGCAAGGTAGTGAAAATTTGTGGGGAGATTAATGCGGGGGTGGGGTGCAGTCCAATCTCTAAATTGTACCTAACTGGTAAGGCACACAAGGTTCGTGGTGCCACATCTGCTGTCAACCGAATTTCAGCTCCTTCCATTGGCAACAAGATTTACATAAAGTACTCAAAATAAGAAAAAAAACTTTATAAGACCTCATTTATCATTATGGCAAGAATCCAACTAAATGAGCACTATGCTAACAATGCATGCTGTTGATATTGGTGATGTTGCAACAAGATTTACATAAAGTACTCAAAATAAGAAAAAAAACTTTATAAGACCTAATTTATCATTATGGCAAGAATCCAACTAAATGAGCACTATGCTAACAATGCATGCTGTTGCTGCTGTGACTGGATGTTGCACATTTGACACTATTATTATATTTTACTTCTATTTTTTTCTATATACACGTGTACAGGTATATATTATTTCATTTTCTTTACTTATTGTTTTTATTGCTATGCTGGGAGGACATTTAAGTTTTCTATCTATCTATCTATCTATCTATCTATCTATCTATCTATCTATCTATCTATCTGTCTATCTGTCTATCTGTCTATCTGTCTGTCTGTCTGTCTGTCTGTCTGTCTGTCTGTCTGTCCGTCTGTCCGTCCGTCCGTCCGTCTGTCTGTCTTCAGACACTGTTTGTGGTTTAATACAAGCGAAAGTCGTGGCCCCTTTTTATGAAGTTCGAGTATTGGATTTCCATCTGAAAGTTGGCATTTCTAATTGTGCAGGGGCCCTGTATAGTGCGAACAATTCTGAAACAGACTACAACGACACGAGCTGTATTTTAACAGAATGCTCTTATTATTAATGAGCCTCTTACCATAACCAAGGCCCTTCTCCAGTCCTCACGGCTCATAGCTCTATCAAAATCGCATCGTTGCATATCAATATTTGCAAGAATCCCATGTATGTGTATTGTCGCATGGTTTTGAGACTTGACTCTGAGATAACAATGTTCACAGGTGCAATGTTGGTCACGAAAACAAAGGCCAAGGGGCGCCATAAAAAATACATTTAAATATGCCGATAAATCTGACGTGTCTGCACATGGTGAGTGAATAAGGCCATTGTAGAGTTGACTTGAAAAGAAATCCTACAAATATGGCTGTGAATCATATCCAGGCATGCTGGAACATACTGATCATAATGGATGAATAAAATAAATTCTTTTGTGTTGTTGCAGGCCAGACTGTTCCGTTTTAGTCCACACTAATGGTGTAGAGAAAAGATTCAGCAGAAGTTGCTGTTTGTGGGGGAGCGGGGGATTCCAGGAAAAAAAACGTCATTTGTCTCCAAAAGTAGTAAACATGCAGCGGTGATTGTTCAGTGTGAGAAACAGCTTGCCGTACATTAGCCTTACATTGCATTAGCGTCGATCCGATTTGCTTCACAATTTCCATATAAGATATAAATGTTAAGACTTTGTTTTTGACATGTATAAAAGTGGATTTCGAAAGAGAGCTCATTATCTAACCACATGTCCAAATTTTGACTGGACTACTTTAAACACGACACTTGGTGTGGTACAGTACATTTCCCTGAAGTAACTGGAGGAGGATTACAGACCGTGGATAAGAATGTGTTTATTTTTCCCATAGTTTAGGTCCGAGTTGAGCTGGGGATGTTTGAACAGCATCAAAGTAGGTCACTTGTGGCCTGGTCTACAAAGGGTGGATAGGAGTACACCACTGTGTCATTCATGTCAGCCAGAGATTGCAGTGTGAAAGGACACAGCCCAAACAGTAGATGCTGACAGAACTGATCCCAGTATTAAACCTTAAAATTTTCCATGCACATCTAAAAAAAAAAGAAGCAACTTTCATCACCGATAGATCACGAGAAACTGTGAAATCAAATGCATGCATTTTGATCCACTTTGATATTGTGCAGGCTATTCAAGAGAGGAGAATACGTTCCTATATACCATTCTTTGAACAAGCAGCTGCACAGTGATATTGATGGCACTATAACATATCTGCAGCAAGACTGTAGGGATGATGTTGGGGATGACTATAAAGAAAAAAATATAGTTTAATCACTATCATAGTATAGAGAAGTGAATTTCAAACTAATCCGATCAAACCAATATACAGCTATATATAATTTTATATAATTAGTATATTCATTATTATGAATGTACTCATTATCAAGGGGGGCATCATCATCATCATAGTTTTGCCAGCATTTATTCATTCATTCATCCAAACCGCTTATCCTTATTCAGGGCCGCGGGGATGCTGGCCCCTATCCCAGCAGTCATTGGGCAGCAGGCGGGGAGATACCCTGGACAAGCTGCCGGTCCATCACAGGGCCCACACACACACATACACACATATTCACACCTATGGACAATTTAGTATGGCCGATTCACCTGACCTACATGTCTTTGGACTGTGAGAGGAAACTGGAGCACCTTGAGGAAACCCACGCAGACACGGGGAGAACATGCAAACTCCACACAGAGGACAACCCGGGACGACCCCCAAGGTTGGACTACCTTGGGGCTCGAACCCAGGACCTTCTTGCTGTGAGGCGACTGCTCTAACCACTGCGCCACTGTGCTGCTCAAGAAATCTATTATTTAACCACATTGTTACCACATATTTCTCTGAATTCAAAGAAAAAAATTCAAACTACACAAATGTTTGTAATGATCTCAGCGCCTGTCATTTTGTTTTCTATATCAGGGAATTTGTTTTGCTTTGCTGAGGCAGTGTCACGCAACGAGAGTCATTTACGCAGACTTGTCAGACAAACTGCTAGTCGTCAGTGTCGTTCCTGTCATAGCTTCTCTTTTCCAAGAGTCGGCCTTCCCAAGCACTTCTGGAGAGCTCATTCAGGTCTGAAATGTGCTGCTCCATGTCGTCCATCTTCATCAGAGCCTGCCTGTGGATCACGACACCCTGCTGTAGCTTCTGCATGTCCCCCTTACAGCGCGAGGTTGCAGGGTGCATTGAACAGTGGTTGTGTGGCAAAAATGATTTGACAACAAAATTAAGTGAAATACATCCGTGGAAGAATTATAGCTTGGATAGGTTGTGCAAATTTACTTACAAAATGCCATGTTGAAAGCTTTACTGTAACATAACACTTGAGCTGAGAGCGCTTGAAAACAGGAAAATGCTCCTTTAATAAATGTGCATTACAAAACTCCACTATGGCTCGACTACAACACATGTTTTTCTTTGATTTGACAATCCTTTTTTGTCCCTTAACCCCTTTGTTGTTTCTGCATATAATACTATGCTATGCTTCCACTATAAACCCTCATTCAGCCTTTTAAATGGGAGGCATTTCTCTACCAGAGGTGAAAGAATTGAGTATAAAATTGCAAAGGTGTTGGTATTCATGTTGAGCATTGACAAGAAACCTTCTTGTAGCCTGTATCGAACCCATTTCCAGTTGACTTGTGAGCCACTTTTAGAAGAAAAGAAGAAAACCACTTTATTTGACATTGTATTCTTACAATGAATTGTATTCTTAAAATAAAATTTGTTCCCTACATTTATCCCATCCTTTTGTATAGGAGCAGTGGGCAGCTGCAGCACCTGAGGACCAACTCCAATTCTTCTTTCCACTGCCTTGCTCAGGGACACAGACAGCAGTATTAATTCTAACATGTATGTCATTTTGGTGGTGGGAGGAAACCGGAGCACTTGGAGGAAACCCACACAGACACGGGGAGAACATGCAAACTCCACACAGAAAGGACCTGGAACAGCCTGGGGTTCGAATCCAGGACCTTTTTGCTGTGAGGCAACAGTGCTAACCACTGGACCGCTGTGCCGCCTTTATTCCAGCAATGTGAATAAATGATCATGTGGTTATCAGAAGAATTATAGCGAAAACACAAAAATGAGTGACTGATGACTCAAGACGATTTCCAGGCTTGCTGTCTTGAGCCCCCCCCCCCAAAAAAAACAAAAAACCTAACTTATTCCTTGGTTAGCAAACCTGGCCCACTCCCTTGATCTTACTTGGCCTTCCACCCAGTGGACAGTAAATGCATTTCCATATGAACTATGGGTTTAAATAAGGACACTCTGTCTTCAAACAAACCAGCTGACCGAGTGGGAGGAGAGAGAGTGAGAGCAAGAGAGAGAGAGAGAGAGAGAGAGAGAGAGAGAGAGAGAGAGAGAGAGAGAGAGAGAGAGAGAGAGAGAGAGAGAGAGAGAGAGAGAGAGAGAGCGCGCGCAAGAGCAAGACCAGATGGCTGAGCACTCAAGGGCAACAGAGCAGCGGGCCCTGTTGGCTTGGCTTGTTGGTTAAAGTATAACTAACCGATGGCTTGTGCCTTATCTCCAAAGCCAGAACCCTTGGAAGTTCGTCGTAGTTTATCATTCGTCAGCCTTTCCCCTCGGGCAGAGCTGCTTTTTAGCCACAGGTAGTGGCATATTTCCTCCACTCATGTTATCCCCGACTGAGAAGTTCACGCTCTTCAAAGCATCCTAAATCCAATAAGTAATCATGTTGGTAGTCACATGCACTGCACACTGACATCCATCACGCTCTGTTTGTCACCCTACCAAAGTGGGATGAAATAGCTGGAGGAAAATGATTGGCTACGGGGATTTATTTTCTTGAACATATTATATCAACGCAATCAAGGTCAAGCTGATTAGGTCATCATCTGCTCTGCGTGCTCTGTCAAGGTTAATAGATGACAGATTCTTTGACCACCTTTAAACTCCAAACGCAAGTTTTGAAGCTTAAAGTGAAAGTTCTTCTTATCGCGAGGATTTTCCAGGGACGCTAATTTTGTTCCAAGTTCAAGTTCGTTTCACTTTATTGTCATGTAAGTACCACGTAACTTCCA